>NC_044058.1:26543442-26730942 GCF_902167405.1 Gadus morhua | reverse complement strand
AGAGAGAGAGAGAGAGAGAGAGAGAGAGAGAGAGAGAGAGAGAGAGAGAGAGAGAGAGAGAGAGAGAGGGAGAGATCAAGAGTGGGCGAGGGATGGAAAAACCGAGGGAGAGGCAGAAAGAGAGTGATAAAGAGAGAGAGTGAGAGAGAGAGAGAGACTGACTGGGAGAGAAAGAGAGAGAGGAAGGGAAAAAGGGAGAAAGAGAGAGAGAGAGACATATAGTTGGATGAAAGTCCCCCTAGCAGAGGTTATTGAATGGGTCTGTCTCGCCTGTCACTCAACCTGTCAGAGCTGAGAGCCACCGAGCTGCAAATCAAGTTGAGTTTTTTACCTCCGGTGTTGAGGAAGAAATTAAACTTTACTGGGGAAAAGGGATTGGAAGCGGTAATCTCGTTGACCCAGCGCCAAACGCGACGCCTTAACTCAACACACCCAACACCTCGCCTCCTCAGCTGGCCAGGAACAGCCGGAGGGCACCAGCTGTGGAGAAGACGGCTGGCTGCTTGTTAAGAGCACATCGGTCTGTCCGTAGGGGTTCAGAGAACACACGCACAGAGACAATCAGTCTGGCACCCTCGGAATAACCTCTTTTAAATCAGCTTTTTTTATCCTACGGCACACCCAGATTTAGCTTTCTCTGCTTTGTCATTGTTTTGGTTCTTCTTACGCCATCAGGCGTGTGGGCATGTGATTGGTCTAGTGTCCTCATTTCGACTTGTCTGTGCCCTCAAATGACACTGTGTGTGTGCAACGGTGTGCCTGAGCTCTGGCTGCACGCAAGAGAGTAGAAACATTCATAAAGCTAGAATGGCAACACGACTGACTGGACGGCAGGCATTGACCTCCTCTCCAAACAGTCCAGTGTTAGCTCAGCCGCTAACGCTAACGCTAGCGCTGGTGGAAGGAGGCGAGGACCCGGGTGCGAGGTCCGTTGGAGACAATACTCGTGGGGAAGCCCACGAGTATTCTCGGCAACCCTGCGCCACTTTGTCTGCGTGCATGTGAGCTGGTGTGAGTGTGTGCCTGCCAGCATGTGATTGTGTGCATTTGCGTGTGTGTTTGTGCGTGTGCGTGTGTGTGTGTGTGTGTGTGCGTGTGCGTGTGTGCGTGTGTGTGTGTGTTATGGCGCAGCATAGATTTAGGTATGGTTCCACACCTATGGAGTGCTTTGTGACCTTGTGCTTTGTCGATAAAGTTTTGTGTTTTGACCGAATGACGCTGTCTGGGTCGCAGGGAGGGACAGATGTCCCCGGAGCAGTGGCAGAGGACCTACGGCCGTTGCTCGGGCAACGAGGTCTACCACATCAACCTGGCCGACAGCAAGTTCTTCGGAGAATACGACGGGAAGAGCTTCACCTACGCAGCCTTCCACGCCCACAAGAAGTCAGTAGTACCCCCGTGAGAGGGGGGGGGGGTGTGTGTGTGTGTGTATGTTTTGCGTGTGTGTGTGTGTGGGTGGGTGTTCGTGTGCATGTGTGTGTGTTTGTGTGTGCACGTGTGCACGTGCGCGTCTGCGTGTGTGTGTGTGTGTGTGTGTGTGTGCGTTTGTGGGTGTGTTTGTCTTTTTATGTACGCATGAGTGTGTGCGTTTGTGTGTGTCTGTTTATGTGTTGTGTACGTCCGTGCGTGTGTTGAATTCTAATGCATTGTTTCCGACGTATCGAAGAGATTCCCTCAGTGTTATTTATCCACCGAATCAGCAGAATGAACCGAGTGCGGGGTAGCCATGGGAGAATTAAGGTTATTCATTCGCTGCTGTCCTTCAAATCCACACCGTGCCAACACACACAGTATAGCGTGTAGCCTCGCCAAGCAGAATGCCGCCGATACATAGAGGACACTGAGCGTGTCATACATCTTAAATCACATTCTTATTCTAAGTGTTTTTCTGGGGGTTCGTCTTGAGAAGGACCTTCTGCTTCGCTGCTCTGATGGAGGGTTTCATTATAAGTAAGCAGGGGGGGGAGGATCATAGTCATCACCTCCGCTAGTCACCCCCCCCGCCCGGATGGTCCGCCCCGCAGGTGCGGCGTGTGCCTGATCGGCGTGAAGCGCGAGGACAACAAGAGCATCCTGCTGAACCCGGGCCCACGCCACATCATGGCGGCCGCCGACACCTGCTACTACATCAACATCACCAAGGAGGAGAACTCGAACGTCACCTTCAAGGAGGAGGAGAAGCACAGCAAGGGCATGTCCGTCTCCGGCCTGTACGACGCGCCCTCCCGGGGGCTGCCCGTGCACAGCATCATCGCAAGCATGGGTGAGAGAGGCGGGGGAGAGAGAGAGAAGGAGGGAGAGGGAGGGAGAGAGGGAGAGGGAGAGAGGGAGAGGGGGGGAGGGGGGAGAGAGAGTGAGGGAGAGGGTGGGAGAGAGGCGGGAGAGAGAGGGAGAGGGGGGGGAGGGGGGAGAGAGAGAGAGAGGGAGAGTGGGAGGATGAGGGGGGAGAGAGGCAGGGGAGAGAGAGAGAGGAAGAGGGGGGAGGGGGGAGAGAGGGGAGGGATTGAGGGGGGAGTGAGAGAGGAGGGTGGAGAGAGGGGGGGATTTAGGGAAGAGAGGGAAGGAGGGTGAGGGGTGAGGTGAGGGGGAGTGTTAGGGGGGGGAAGAGAGGGGAGGCTGAGAGTGAAGGGAGAGGGAGAGAGGGGTGATGGAGGGGGAGAGAGAAATGGGAGGGGGAGAGAGGGGAGGGAGGGAAGGGGGAGAGAGGGGAGGTTGAGAGAAGGGGGACAGAGGGGAGAAGGAGAGATTGATGGGGGAGGGAGAGAGAGGGAAGGGAGAGCGAGGAGGAGGCTGAGAGAGGGTTGGAGAGAGTGATAGAGAGGGTTGGAGAGAGTGATAGAGAGGGATGGAGAGATTGATAGAGAGGGATGGAGAGAGTGATAGAGAGGGATGGAGAGAGTGATAGAGAGGGATGGAGAGAGTGATAGAGAGGGATGGAGAGAGTGATAGAGAGGGATGGAGAGAGTGATAGAGAGGGATGGAGAGAGTGATAGAGAGGGATGGAGAGAGTGATAGAGAGGGATGGAGAGAGTGATAGAGAGGGATGGAGAGAGTGATAGAGAGGGATGGAGAGAGTGATAGAGAGGGATGGAGAGAGTGATGGAGAGGGATGGAGAGAGTGATGGAGAGGGATGGAGAGAGTGATAGAGAGGGATGGAGAGAGTGATAGAGAGGGATGGAGAGAGTGATAGAGAGGGATGGAGAGAGTGATAGAGAGGGATGGAGAGAGTGATAGAGAGGGTTGGAGAGAGTGATAGAGAGGGATGGAGAGAGTGATAGAGAGGGATGGAGAGAGCGAGAGAGAGGGATGGAGAGAGTGATAGAGAGGGATGGAGAGAGTGATAGAGAGGGATGGAGAGAGTGATAGAGAGGGATGGAGAGAGTGATAGAGAGAGAGAGGTACAGAGAGGTGTTTAGAGAACGATGGGTGAACAGAGACAATCTGTATGTCTTTGTTGACCTTCATCAAATATCTGCACAGCTCGTTCAAGCTCAGTGTGAGCACTAGCAGATCTTGTTTTGTGGCTGTTGGGCTGTTGTACATGTGCTTCTGCAGGCCGACACAGACAGAGAGAGGCCTTCTCTGTGTTGCTCACGCTCTGTCACTAACATGCTTCATGTGTCTCACGCTTTGTCTTTCTCGTGCTTTGTCTTTCCTTGGCTGGCTGACATCGTTGTGTTGTGAATTTCTTTGCCGTGTGAAAGTTGATCAGGCGACCGCTTATGGTGAGTTGTGACGAGGTGCTTCGTGCATGATGTCTGTTACGTATGTCCAGTGATTAATGTTCCACATGTAAACCGTTTCAGCTCTTTCATGGCATCGTGCCTGCTGCTTGATATCTCAAATGTAATGTCATTGATTATTCAAATTGCGACGGACAATGTGACCACTTCATTGATCCCAGCCAGGCGATTCCTGCTCTGCCCCTCGAACCGACCGCATCGATCACCCCGGAGGAACAATACGTCTCCCCAAACACACCATAAAACAGCAAACCGCAGAAGACCGTACATAAAAGCAATCTGCCCTTTAACACTCAGCGTGTTTTCGTTGATCAACATAGTGGGCACACAAAAAAAACAAATTAAATTAAATTCGAAACAACCACACGGACAAAAAGGGTGGGTTGTTCGTTTCCCCGGTACTTCACAGACAACCTAACACAACAGAGCAAGACAACACAAAACTCAACACAGGCACAACAAACATAACTATATATAGAACAGTGCGGTAGGGAATGACCTGGGAGGAAGACAGTTCGACGAGGTAAATGAACTGCATTCATGTAGCACTTTTCTAACCAGTGGCCGCTCAAAGCGCTTAACAATACTGCCTAACATTCACCCGTTCATGCACACCTTCACACACCGACGGCGGTGTCAACCACGCAGGGCGACAGCAAGCTCGTCAGGAGCAGTCAGGGTGAGGTGAACTTGCTCAGGGAAACCTCGACACTAGAGCTAGGAGTAGCAACCTTCCGGTTTCAGCCAAATGCCGCCCTGCATCAAAGACTACGTAACACAACAGAGGAAGACGACACATATCTAAACACACACAGACAACAACTATAACCATATATAACTCAGTGCAGCAGAGAAGGGAATGACCTGGAAGGGTTAGGTTAGAAGGTTTCACGAGGTGAGCGACGGTAAGGCCGACGGAGAGGCGGGAGAGGACTTCCTCCTGAATCTCAATGATAGCGGTACATAAACAACATTGACATCACAACCTCATGGTTCCAGGAACAGTGGCCATCGATCTGCAGAACCCTGACCCCCCCGAAGACACCAGCAAGCTGGCGCCCCCCACGGAGAACGGTGGTGGGGGGGGCAGCCGACGGCCCAGCATAGCCCCCGTGCTGGAGATCGCAGACTCCTCCGCCATCCTGCCCTGCGACATGCTCAGCGACCAGCTGGAGGACGAGACCAACCAATCAGACGAGGAGGGCTCCGTGGGCTCGGAGTGAGTAGCCAATGGCAGGCCACGGATAGGGGGGGAAGGAGGAGGGGCTTATTCACCCATATTTAAATAGAGAGAGAGAGAGAGAGAGAGAGAGAGAGAGAGAGAGAGAGAGAGAGAGAGAGAGAGAGAGAGAGAGAGAGAGAGAGAGAGAGAGAGAGAGAGAGAGAGAGAGAGAGAGAGAGAGAGAGAGAGAGAGAGAGAGCGCGAACGAACGAGAGAGAGAGAGAGAATATGTGAGAGAGAGAGAGTATGAGAGAGAGAGAGAGATATTAACATCCATTTCGTCTACGGTCCGCAGCACCCAGTGGCAGAAGCAAAATCTTGCATTAGCTCGACACGTGTTGCTGTTTTTTCCTCCAGTCACCATTATCGTTATGGGCGTCCAACCGGGAACGAAGCTCAGTGTGGGAATTGATCTGCGGCAATTAGCTGCGATGCGACACCACCATCCCCATCGTGGCTGTGTCTGGGCTATAAGCACTGTTGGCTAGCGGCTGGTAAAACAGAAAAGATCTGAGGGAGAACTCCAGCGGAGCACCACACCACACCGCCCCGCAGGCTAGCACCGTCATCCTGCGAACGCCCGATTATTCTGGGGGAGGTTGTTCCGGGACATCGCGTTCCATTTAGAGAGCGCCGCTGTCGTCATAGCGACGTTGTCCGAGGCTGCTGGTCCTGATGCGAGAGGCCGGGAGGACGTGACGGGACGGGGGATGGATGGGTCTGAGTGCTCTTTAATGCGGTGCCTGATGTTTTAATGCAGTGGGCATGTGATGAATGAGGTCCTGGGCGAGAGGTCAGCGCCACGGAAGGTCAACCTTTCTTAAGTGCGCACCCTTAGGGTGGAGGGTTAATGTCAGCCCTTAGTCGTCCATCACTGGCCTGACAGCCTGGAGCCCTGCAGCTGCTGAAGCTCTTTTTGATTCCTTTTTACGGTTCAATAACCATGGAGGCTAGACTGCGTCGGACTGGGACAGACCGGTCTACATGGTGCATAGTGACCAAGGAGGCTAGACTGGGCTAGACTGGGACAGACCGGTCTACATGGTGTTTTATACCCATGTAGGCCTATCTCTCCCAGTCAGTGGTCCGTAAGGGCACTGCAACTGGTCTGTGGGATTTTCTTTTTTAATTTTGATCAATTCGACATTGTTGCTTCATGTTTTTTAAAATCGAGGACTTTCAGTTCAAAGTGGCCCGTCGTGTTAACTTGAAACCGCCATCCCAACACTCACTGCGCAACTTGGGTATTAGGTGGTCCGCGAAGGGTCTTTATAAAACTTTAGTGGTCCGTCTTTAGTCAGCGGGTGGGACCACTGCTGCATGATGCTATCATCGCCCAGCTTTTAACTCAGTCTCTCCCTTATTCCAACGTGCTCAACCGACCCCTTAAGGCTTAAGTATGTTATCTCAGGATTGAGTCAGGGCTATCTAGTGATGTGGGTGTGGATAATAAAGTACATAATTCTGACCTCATTACATTTTGTGTATTAGTTTATCTCAGCACTGCTGAGATGATGAGAGAGCAGATTTTGCGGTCTGGAAATCAGAGGAAACGCTGTGAGTTTGGCGTTGTAACGTGTTAGCAAACAGTGCCACCATGTGGCGGAAAAGTGATATTCATGTTCAAGTGCATTTAAGGTGACAGCAGTGTGGTTGGTTGAACAAAATAGTTCGTTATCAAGTGTGTACTACGGCTAGAACGCATTTACTACAATGGAGATACATGCATTCACCTAACTCGTGAATTTCGGGTGTCTCTTTTGTATTTTGATCTAGCTTTGTGAAGGGCTACCCCCCCAACTCCCCTTACATCGGGAGCTCCCCCACCCTGTGCCACCTGCTGCCCCAGAAGGCCTCGTTCTGCTGCCTGCGTCTGGACAGGGTGAGACCAGGGGGCAGACCCCACAGCAACACACCACACAGCATCACACCTGACAGCAACACACCACACAGCATCACACCACACAGCATCACACCTTACAGCATGGTCCATCATAATAACAGGTCATTGAATTGTTCTATATTTATATGATTTATAACTGATTATTTGAACTCATTATAACTTTCCGAAGGTTTTTTCTTTTACCCAAAGGGCTTGTGTAATGCTATACAACATGATTCATGCCTGTCTGCCTCTCTTTCTTGTCTGTCTGTCTGTCTGTCTGTCTGTCTGTCTGTCTGTCTGTCTGCCTGCCTTTCTGTCCGTCTGCCTGTCTGTCTGTCTGTCTGTCTTTCTCCCTGCCTGTCTGTCTGTCTGCCTGTCTGTCTGCCTCCCTGTCTGTCCCCCAGGGCTGTACTCACAGTAGCTTCGAGGACGCCAAGGCCTACGGCTTCAAGAACAAGCTGATCATCGTGTCGGCGGAGACGGCGGGGAACGGCCTGTACAACTTCATCGTCCCCCTGAGGGCGTACTACCGCCCCCGCAAGGAGCTCAACCCCATCGTACTACTGCTGGACTACCCGTAAGACCGCTCCTCCATCCGGCATCCACCTCCTCCTCCTCCACCCGGCATCCACCTGCTGCTTCAACCAACATACACCTCCTCCTCCACCCAACATACACCTCCTCCTCCTCCCAACATACACCTCCTCCTCTCACCAACATCCACCTGCTCCTCCACCCAACATACACCTCCTGCTCCCCCGATCTCAACCTCCTCCCAACCTCCTCCTCCACGAGACCTCCTCCTCCTCCACCCAACCTCCTCCTTGCCTGTGTGTGTGTGTGTGTGTGTGTGTGTGTGTGTGTGTGTGTGTGTGTGTGTGTGTGTGTGTGTGTGTGTGTGTGTGTGTGTGTGTGTGTGTGTGTGTGTTTGCCTGTGTGTGTGTGTGCCTGTGTGTGCGTGTGTGTGCGTTTGTGTCTATTTGTCTATCCGTCTATCTGTCGGGTCCATCTAACTGTGTGTGTGTGTGTGTGTGTGTGTGTGTGTGTGTGTGTGTGTGTGTGTGTGTGTGTGTGTGTGTGTGTGTGTGTGTGTGTGTGTGTGTGTGTGAGAAACCAGAACAGAGAGCATTGACCAGTAGCTCAACCCGCTCCCTGCTCCTCATAAATGTGTAGAAACTCTGCAGGAAGGTATCAGATAAATAATACAGGAAACCCAGAATACCACACTGAGAGACAGCCTACTGGGTCACTCTAGCGCACACTCTCTCTCTATCTCTATGCCTCTCTCTCTCTCTCTCTCTCTCTCTCTCTCTCTCTCTCTCGCTCTCGCTCTCGCTCTCGCTCTCGCTCTCGCTCTCGCTCTGTCTCTGTCTCTGTCTCCCAACCCCCCCCCCTCTTTCTCTCTCCCTTTCCGTCTTTCTCTCTCTCTCTCTCTCTCTCTCTCTCTCTCTCTCTCTCTCTCTCTCTCTCTCTCTCTCTCTCGCTCTCTGTTTCCATAGCAACCGTTCATAATCCTCCCTTCACCTGAGTACAGCTGCATCTCATAGTGTTATGAAACAGTTTCATAACAAGGACTTTTCACTTAATTCCTATGAGATGTTGCCTTAAGAGCAACATTATAATTATTATTATTATTATCATGATGCATTACTATTATTATCATGATGTGTTATTAATATTATCATGATGACTTCATAATATTATCATTATGTAACATAATTATTATCATGATGCATTTTTATAATTATCATGATGTATTATCATTATTGACCAGAAAAGTGGCCAGATAACCACTTCCTGTTGGTCCTATAACCCTTTCCGGTGTGTTCCCAACAGGCCAGATAACCACTTCCTGGAGGCCATCTGCTGCTTCCCAATGGTGTACTTCATGGCGGGCACCATCGATAAGTAGGTTGAACCAACACTAACCTGCTGATCAATAACTTCATTAGGCTCAGAGAATGTGGAAGCTCAGAGACTCCAACCTCAACCTAACATACGTCAGAGGAGAGCTAGTGTTCAGGGTGGACCTTGAAGAGCATCCTTCACCACACTATCAGCAAAGATACAAAGATTAATCCCAGACCACAGAGGATAGTGTATGTCCCTGCAACAACCGTTCTCAACAAGAGAGGACCTAAAAAAGAGAATAAATTAGAGGAAGGGTAAAAAACGAAAATACAGAAAATATATCTCTGTACTATCCACCAAAAATTAGTAATATATCATCGCTTCAAATCTATAAACCACGGCTATATACAAATACAATTATCATTTATCAAATTTAAATACTGAGACACACAAAACTAATAATTATTATTATTATATTATTATTATTATTATTATTATATTATTATTATTATTATCATTATTATTTCTACTAGTGCGGGGCCTTTTAAAAAAACCTTGTTCTGAAGGATTATTATCCTTATCAAGTAGTTATGGTTGTGAGAGGCTGAATGGTGAAGGGGTGTGTGGTCCTCCTGACTGCTGCTTGTGAGAGGCTGAATGGTGAATGGTCGTGTGCTGACTGCTGCTTGTGAGAGGCTGAATGGTGCCTGGTCTTTGCTGACTGCTGCTTGTGAGAGGCTGAATGGTGCCTGGTCTTTGCTGACTGCTGCTTGTGAGGGGCTGAATGGTGCCTGGTTGTGTGCTGACTGCTGCTTGTGAGAGGCTGAATGGTGCCTGGTCGTGTGCTGACTGCTGCTTGCGAGAGGCTGAATGGTACCTGGTCGTGTGCTGACTGCTGCTTGTGTCCCTGGCAGCCTGGACAACCTCCTCCAGTGTGGGATCATCTACGCTGACAACCTGGTGGTGGTGGACAAGGAGAGCACCATGAGCGCAGAGGAGGACTACATGGCCGACGCAAAGACCATCGTCAACGTGCAGACCATGTTCAGGTGATCCTCCAGGCTCACAGAGGGCTAACAGCGGGCTAACAGCGGGCTAACAGCGGGCTAACAGCGGGCTCACAGCGGGCTCACAGCGGGCTCACAGCGGGCTAGCACTGGGCTAGCACCAGGGAAACCACAGGGAAACACCAGGCTAAGACCAGGCTAAGACCAGGCTAAGACCAGGCTAAGACCTGGCTAACACCAGGCTAACACCAGGCTAACACCAGGCTAACACCAGGCTACCACCAGGCTACCACCAGGCTAACATTAGACTACACGTCTGCTCAGGAACTTGACAACGAGTGGATTGGATGTCGTTATCTGAATGCATATTGCCTCTTATGTACATACGCACAGTTTATTATGTGAATGAATATTGTGGGCTCAGATTTATCACACTATTCGCTTTTATGGTTGCTGCTCAACATGCTCTACAAGATGCGATTACTGGTAGGGAAACCAAATTACTTACCCCAGCCTGACTTAGAGATAAGGGAATTACGTTGATGTTATTAATGCCTTGTTTGGTGCTCTGAAGGTTAAATGGTTCTCTCTCTCTCTCTCTCTCTCTCTCTCTCTCTCTCTCTCTCGCCCCCTCTCGCCCCCTCTCGCCCCCCTTCCCCCCTCTCTCTCGTCCCCTCTCGCCCCCCCTCCCCCCTCTCTCTCGTCCCCCCTCTCTCTCTCCCCTTCCCCCCCCCTCTCTCTCTCTCTCTCTCTCTCTCTCTCTCTCTCTCTCTCTCTCTCTCTCTCTCTCTCTCTCTCTCTCTCTCTCTCTCTCTCTCTCTCTCTCTCCCTCCCTCTCTCCCTCTCCCTCTCTCTCTCTCTCCCTCCCCAGGTTGTTCCCCAGCCTCAGCATCATCACAGAGCTCACCCACCCGTCCAACATGCGCTTCATGCAGTTCCGGGCTAAGGACTGCTACTCGCTGGCTCTGTCCAAGCTGGAGAAGGTGCGAGGGAATGTTGATGTTAGGCGCTATGGTGAAATACACAATGAGACGCTGTCGCACATCGGCCTGCTCTTAGAGGCCTCTCTACTCTGCAGTGAGGAGGGGGGCTAGGAGGACCTAAAGACCCTCTCTGTGATTTGCTGTCAAAGGGACACAGAGATCCAGCATCTTTCGTGTGGATGTGGTGACTATTTTCACGATAACGTTAATTTTGACGGTATCGCGAGACAGAAGGAGACCAGATAAACAGAAGGAGACCAGAGAGACAGAAGGAGACCAGATAAACAGTGGCTCCCCAGTTTATCCGATCTCCTGTGAGCTACTGTAAACCTTGAGTTTCCTTCGTGATGAATAATATTTGGGCTCTCTCTTGTGGTTGCAAAGAGACAGACGCACCCCCCCCCACACACACACACACAGGCACAAACACACATGCACACACACACACACACTCGTGTGCGCGCACACACACACACTCGTGCGCGCACACAGGCACAAACACACACGCACACACAGGCAAAAACACACACACACAGCAAAAACACACACAAAGGCAAAAACAAATAAACACACACACACACACACACACACGTGCGCTCACACAGGCACTCACACACACACACACACATGTGTTCGCAAACAGGCACACACACACACACACACATACACAAACGCACGCACAGGCAAAAACACACACACACAGGCACAAACACACACACACACACAGGCCTAAACACACACGCACCTCACACACATACACAAACGCACGCACAGGCAAAAACACACACACACAGGCACAAACACACACACACACACAGGCACAAACACACACGCACCTCCCTGTCCGTGCGGGGCTGCGGCCACCTCTGACCGGGGTCTCCTCTCTCCGCAGATCGAGCGTGATAAGGGCTCCAACCTGGCCTTCATGTTCCGCCTGCCCTTCGCCGCCGGGCGGGTGTTCAGCATCAGCATGCTGGACACCCTGCTGTACCAGGTGGGTGGGCAGTGACCTCCCGACCCCACAGACCCCCTCTCTGTAGGGGGCCGACCTACTGACCCAAACATCCTCTCTTTATGGGACCCCTGTCTGTAGGGGACCCTAGAGACCCTCTCTGTAGGGGGCGTCCTGCTAGGGTCCCTGGGTACCCCCTTTGTAGGGGGCCCTCCTGCTAGGTACCCCCCCTGAAGGGGACCTCCCCCTGGGGTCGCAGGTTAGGTAGCACATCATAAACATGTCAGTCAGATTAATATCGGATGGTATTCTACGTACAAGTGTACCAAAGGTAAAGATTATCTTCCATCTTGTGCATCACACTCAGAGGAGTCCTTATTATAACATGTCTAGACGGACAGGGCAATGCTCAAAGTGCTTCAAGTTCAAGTTCCGGTTATTCGTGCAGCACACTGACCGCCATGTCTTCACGGCCTCCACAGTCTTTTGTCAAGGACTACATGATCCCCATCGCCCGGCTGCTGCTGGGGCTGGACACCACGCCTGGGTCCGGGTACCTGTGTGTGGTGAGTAGGAGAGTCATGGACCCGGTCCCCCCTCCGTCTGTAGCGCTGCTCTGTGCTGAATGTTGGCTCGTAGTTCTGACCTGGAGCAGCCAGCAGATGAGCCCGCCCATTTCATTGAGTAACGCTTAAACTCTGATAATGCTTTCAATATGTTTTTTAACGTAAGCATGGTGCATGCAAAGGAAGTTCCCAATAGGAAACAGAATCAAATTTGAATTAGATTAGAGTTCTCTCTCAATAGAATTCGAATTGAAATGGCATTGAGATAGATTTGAAACAGAAATGTAAGTAAAATTTGATGTTGAATTCGATTTCAATGGAGATGTAATTGTAATAGAAATGTTATGACGATTGATGTTGAATTAGATTTGAATGGAGCTGGAACTGCCTCAGGGAGAGTGTGAGTGTGTGACGGAGCTCTGGTTGCTCCTTCAGAGGACGGTTTGTGATGAAGGTGTGTGATGAAGGTCCAGTTGCTCCATCAGATGAAGGTGTCTGATGAAGGTGTGTGATGAAGGTGTGTGACGAAGGTCCGGTTGCTCCATCAGATGAAGGTGTGTGATGAAGGTGTGTGATGAAGGTGTTTGATGAAGGTCCAGTTGCTCCATCAGATGAAGGTGTGTGATGAAGGTGTTTGATGAAGGTCCGGTTGCTCCATCAGATGAAGGTGTGTGATGAAGGTGTGTGACGAAGGTCCGGTTGCTCCATCAGATGAAGGTGGGTGATGAAGGTGTATGATGAAGGTGTGTGACGAAGGTCCGGTTGCTCCATCAGATGAAGGTGACGGAGGAGGACCTGTGGATCCGGACCTACGGCCGTCTGTTCCAGAAGCTGTGCTCCTCCAGCGCTGAGATCCCCATCGGGATCTACCGCACAGAGTCACACATGTTCTCCACCTCCGAGGTGAGACCCAGACCCCCCCCCCCCCCACCCACCCACCGCCGGCCATCCCCCTTCACTTCAGAGTTCAGCCCTTCATCTGGTCTCTCCCTTCACTATCGTTCATGTTTTCACCAGTGTTCATGTGTTCACCATCGTTCATGTTTCACCAGTGTTTATGTTTTCAACAGCGTTCATGTTTCACCAGTGTTCATGTGTTCACCATCGTTCATGTTTCACCAGTGTTCATGTGTTCACCATCGTTCATGTTTCACCAGTGTTTCTGCTTTCAACAGCGTTCATGTTTCACCAGTCTTCATGTGTTCACCATCGTTCATGTTTTCCCCATTGTTCATGTTTTCCTTTTGTCTCGGTTTCTTTGTTGTGAATGTTCCGATATTCCTCCACCTGTCTTCTTCCGTTTTCTCCTCCCTGCTCTTGGTTCAGCATTCGGTTCCTTTGCGTTCCTCCTCCCTCCCATCTGAACCTCACGTCTTCTGGATATTTGATTCATGCCTGACCTCAGTTCTGCCTGGCTGGGTGCCAGGCCGGTACCCTGTTGGTGTATCAAACGGTTTGGTCCTGACCCAGGGTCAGTTAGAACCGGGGCTCGCTCTGTTCCGTTTCATACAGGCCGTGCTGTATAACGGAACAACATTATTTACACAACAGTGAAGGGGAAACCGTCCTGTCTCCCTGTTTGCAAATAATTGATGCGTTTACACGCTATCCTCAGGAAAAAGTTCTGGTTTTGCTGACGATAGCCCGCATGTTTCATCCTATCTTCTTGTATGTTTGCTTTGTCTGTTTGTCCCCCCTTGTTGTTCACAGAACAGAGGTCGCTTCCCGAAGGTAAGAAGGCATGTTGTGACTTTAATGTTTCAGCTGTCGTTTCTCCTGCTGGGCGTCGCGCAGTGAAAGAGTAACCCAGCACAACTCTGACCCTATAGCTGCGTACCCTTTCACAAACATGGCTGGCTGCCAGGGGCAGTATACCGTTCTGTTGTCATGATCTACTGCGGTCACACTAGCGACGACAGCAGTGTTGTAAGTGAATAAACAGCATCATACTGCAGTTTGTCAGATTCAGCCCGATGATTTAGTGATTAATTGCTATTCCAAGAGTTGAATGGTTTATTTTGTCTTTCTTTTGCATATTAATGTAAAATGGATAATGTTTGTTTGCAGTGTCATTCTATTATCACTGACTGGAAGATTATAATTTGACAGCATTTAATAAATGAAAGAATCGGCCCTCTTGATATTCTAAGAAAGGCTTTTTTATGGTTCAGTTTTTCATCAATGAACCTGCAAGTGACTTTTAAACAGTCAACTGAACTTATCGTTAAATCTTTTAGCAATCTTTTCAACGATTAGAATAATCGTTGTCTTTAAAATGAACGATAATACTCCTAATGAGGGGGTCGTATGTGGCAAGATTTGTCGGGGGACGTCACATAAATTGGAAGCAAACTCCTACACCGATTACAGCAAAAACACATCTCACTAATGGGGATATTAGAGGCTACATGCATCTGATTAAAAAAAAGCCTGGTGCATCTACTAATGAATATCTACGTGCATACAAATCATAATATTACGACCCAAATCCACCCTTTTAAAGACTAATCTGTCTAATATCAATCTCTTATCCTATAACACACCCCATGGTGTGTTATAAATTAACGGCACAACCAATCCTTGCCGTCTTGTCGGTCGTCTATCTTTTGTCGTCTGTGCTTTCTGCCCACTGGTTGCCTGCTCCTAGCTGCCGTGACGTTGTCCAGTGACCTGTCTGTGATAACCGACCCTCGTGCAGTACCTAACGCATGCCCTGACTCTAACTAGTATAATCCCATCACTCCAGAGGCTTCTTACACCCTTTTACACACACGCGCACACACACACACACACACACACACACACACACACACACACACACACACACACACACACACACACACACACACACACACACACACACACCGTACAGAGACAGAGACGAAAAGCGCACACACGCACACACACACACAAACACACACACACACACATACACATATACATACACACAGAGACACAGACGCACACACACACTGACACAGACGGACACACACACACAGACACCCCTCCCACTCCACACACACACACACAGACTCAGTTGTTTTCAATCCGTGGCTGCCGACAGGAACACGCACACCCTCAGTATATTAACCCTTCCTCCTCCTCCTCCTCCTCCTCCCCCCCCGCCCCCCCCCTCCCATCCAGTCCGAGGTGTCCATCAACGTGGAGGCGGGCACTGAGCCGCGGTCGTCGGGGGAACACCGGCCCTCCGGCGACAGCTGGAAGGAGAAGACGGCGCACCGCAACTCCACCACCAGCGAGCAGCCGGAGCACACGCTGCTGCGCAGGAAGAGCAAGCAGTGGGCGCGCCGCCTCAGCAGGAAGACGCCCAAGCCGGCCAGCCGCGCCGAGCGCATCTCCCAGCAGCGGCTCAGCCTGTACCGCCGCTCCGAGAGGCAGGAGCTGTCGGAGCTGGTGAAGAACCGCATGAAGCACCTGGGCCTGCCCACCGTGGGCTACGGTGAGTGGAGCCCCCTGCTGGCGGGAGGATGTAACCGCAGCACACAGAGGAGGTCGTGAGGTACCACGGGGCTCCCTACTCTCTCCTCCCTCCTCCGTCTCCCTGCTCTCTCCTCACCGCTCACTCTACCTCTCACTCCTCCTCCCTCCCTCCTCACCCTTCCCCCTATCTCCTCACCTCTCCCTCCTGTCTCCTCACCCCTCCCTCTCCCCTAACTCTCCCTTTTCTCTTCTCACCCCACACTCTTCCTCTCACTCTTCTCACCTCCCTCCTCTCTCCTCACCCCTCAATCTCCCTCCCTCTCCTCACCTCTCCCTCCTCTCCCCCTCCTCTCTCCTCACCCTCTCTCCTCACCCCTTTTTCTCCCCCCTCTCTCCTCCTACTCTCTCCCCCCTCCAGAAGTGGAGCTTATAATAACTTGAGATTCCTCTCAGCAGCAGGTCGCGTTGATCCTGTAGCTTGAGGTTAGCCTCCAGTCTGCACGACAACGTTTTTAGACAACATTTCAAACTAACAAAATCTTGCATATTGTACATTTAAGAAGACTGATGTTCAGATAAATAATACTAAGATTTGGACAATATTATGTTGGATGTTAACTGCAATTAAAACGTAATGTTTCACACATATCATGAAACCATTTAAGATTTGAATGTGATTTAAGATTGATAACAATACAATATAAAAAAATGTTTGCACTAAATCATCCATTTCAACCCAATCATCGCACTGCCTGATCAAACAAAGTATTTGATGACTGTTCCATGACTGTTCTCCATCACCCTCACAAGACCCTTCAGTCCACGCCTAACCCTCTCAAAGCCACCCCCCCACTATTAACCCTCTCATAGCCCGCACATCACCTCCCAACTACTGCTGTTCTCACGACAATCTGAGTGAGCAGCCACCATCATCCCCCCCCTCGTCCTCTTCATCATCATCATCATCATCATCACGTACGGCCCCTCGAAGCATGAATGAATGCAGGAGGAGCATTAAGCCTTTGGCCCGGTTTCCCTCCATTGAGTCTGAGCACTTTCCTGTCACGCCCAGCACCCCCCCAACCCCCCCCCCCCCCCCCCCCCCCCCCCCCCCCCCCCGCCTGATAGTAAAGGGCTGATTATGGTCCCACGTTCCCGCAACGCAATGTCCACGCAGACGCTTCGACGCAGTCGTGAACCTTTACGGTTCGGCGTCGGGTTTTAGTAAGAGGACCAATCACAGCCCTCGCTGCTGCGTCGCCTCGACGGAAGGCTACCTTTTTTTGGAGGTGCACGTCCGGCCCTTGCGTTGGACGCAAAGGAGGGTCCGCAAGGACGTAAGAGGTCCTTGCGTTGCGTGAACGTGGAACCATAAAGAGCCCTTGAGACAGAGAACACTCCCGCCGCTGGCCCCTGCGGTTCCTTTGAACGTTCCCCACCGGGAGCCAAGATCTCCGTGGTGATCTTCGTTGAGTTAGACCCCTGGAAAAGGATGGGCTCTGGAAGACCCTGCACGTCTTTCTGCCCTCCTGCATCGCTGCATGGCTCCTTCTGCATCTCTCCTCCCCTCTGACCCCCCTTCATCCATCTCAGCAAACCGCAAACTGCATTCCCCAGCCTGGCTGATCTGTATTCTCTTTTTCCTCCTCTCTCTCTCTACTGATCTCCCTTCGCTTCGCCCTGTAGAGGATGTGTCTAACCTTACTGCGAGCGATGTCATGAACAGGGTAAATCTAGGATATTTGCAAGGTAATTTGTGTGCATATATTTATATGTGTTTTAAACACCATGTGCCTTTTAGTGCCTTTTAGTGCCTTAATGTCTACTCTCTATATATAGTGCTACCTGTGCTG
This sequence comes from Gadus morhua, assembly GCF_902167405.1. Lineage (NCBI taxonomy): Eukaryota > Metazoa > Chordata > Actinopteri > Gadiformes > Gadidae > Gadus > Gadus morhua. Next base: position 26,713,438 of record NC_044058.1, on the reverse strand, counting down.
TCTATATATAGTCTTCCATAGAGAAAACTCACTTTATATACCATTTTATAATTTGTAGTCACATTGCAATATTTTGCAATTCTACGCCTGTAGACCAAACCCATGTGTCCATGGAGGGTTTGTCACCGATATTATTGCCTTTATAATATGGGTACGAAGGGAAGCAGCTAAGGCTAACGCTAGGACAGGCACATGAAACAAGCAGGCCTGTTTGACGTTGACCATACCTACTGTTGCTAAGAGTTGCAGGCCATTTCAGAACACCCATACACAGAGAGGACCCGAGCGCCAGGTCAGCCGCTCCACGCACGGCCATCTGCTGCATGACGCTGCCAGCGAGCGCGTGTGTTTCTGCGTGTGTGTTGAGCACGGGTTTGTGTGTGTGAGGTGTGTGTGCTTGTGTTGATTTGTTGTATTTGGGGTGTGTGTGTGTGTGCTTCTCTTTATGTGTTGAATTTGGTGTGTGTGCGTGTGCTTATTTGTTTCATGTGGTGTGTGCGTGCGCTTGTGTAGAAGTGTTGTATGCGGTGTGTGCGTGTGTAGATGTGTTGAATGTGGTGTGTGTGTGCGCACTTGTGTTTATGTGTTACGTGTGCTTATGCGTTCTTGTGTGTATGTGTTGGATGTGTCCTTGTGTGTATGTGTTGTATGTGCGGGTTGGTGTACGTGCGTGTTTGGTGTGTGTGTGCGCTGGTGTGTGTGGTGTGTGTCTGCCATACATGTGCAGGCTGGTGTGTGTGTCTCAGTGGAGGTCGACGGACCAACCCTCAACACTGCTGTCTATCTCTTATGAATATCTCTGTCTCTGTGTCGCTGTGCATCGTGGTGGCGTCCGGCCGGGCCCTCAGGGGCCCGCCTGCAGAACCTCAGAGTCGACCTGAGCGTGGAGCAGAGAGCATCCAGCCCGGAGGTCGAAGGTCGAAGGTCAATTCACAACAGAGCACATCCTAGTAGCACGTCCTCCTCCACCTGGAGGAAGGGACGCACCGTCGTAGTAGAGGGTGTGTTTGCTGTGGGGTCAGGGTGTTAAGATGCACCCCTGGTACCAGGAACAGCAGCTGCTTCCAGACCACAGTCTGGCCTCTGCACCGGCGTTCCTGGGGGTCCCTCTGTGAACGGGGCCTTCGACCCGCCCGCCTCCGCGTGCTCTCTGCTCCACCCGGCGGTGTTTTGAGTCGCGCCGCCGCGGTCTTGTCCAGGTGATGGAGCATGCTCATATCGTCTCGCTGTGGCCTTCTCCATCGTCTCCGGAGCCGGGAGGGGGTGGGGGAGGCTGCGTGGGATTCGGGGGGGGGGGCTGATTTGCCTGCCGTTGGCATGGCAACGTGATGGCTCATGTCGTGTCGTTGCCAGCGGCGACTGGATTGCGTGGCGTGGTTTGGGGGGTATGCGTTGAGGTCTGCTGTGACTGTCAGCGTCGCATGCGGAGAGGTCGTGGAGCTACGCATGCCGGGGGGTGTCGGCTTGTGGCGGGCAGCATGGGCCTCCCCCCTCTCTCTCTCTCTCCCCCCTCTCCCCCCCGGTTACAAGCCATGCCGTGTCAGTAACAGTCAGTCCTCTCTCTCCCGCCCGCCCGGCTTTGTAAAGGGGGACAAGCAGGTGGGTGCCTCTAGTGACTCATATCACCTGCCCTCTCTCCCTCGCCCGCCATTCCTGCCTAGCAACCTACCTAGCAACCAAACAGCCGAAACTAGGGAGCTCGCACTGCTTCAGTTTTTAGTAGACACACAAATGCACACACACACGCAAAACAGAATCACACACGCATACACACACACAAAGAGAATACACGTGTCTACGCACAGACTCACATGCAGAAACACACACACATAGACACAGAATCACACGCATACACACACACACACACACATACCTGCACACACACTGACTCGCAGACGTGCACAAACGCAAACAATTACTCTAGAACATCGGTTGCTATTGAGAGGCTGATAGAAGATGTTTCCGACAGAAATTATCTCAGTTTTAAACGATAGATCCTACTTAGAAAAGAATGGATAAATGTTCAATGAAGGATTATCAACGATTGATCTCGACCTAACTTAATTCCGATAGTTTAAAAGAAAGTTCTACGACGGGCCACGCCCGTTTGAGACTGGGACGGTGGACGATGGTACTCCTCCACAGCTGTGCTAGTAGCGCTACACAGCGGCTGAACAGCGGCAACATCTCCCCAGCGGTTACACAGACCGTTAGCCGGCTAGTGTAGCGTGTAATGGGCCGGCCCGTGGTGCCTGGGGGGGTTGGGGCTGGGTGGGGTGGGGTGGGGGGGGGGAGGAGTGGTGGGTTTGGGCGGGGGTGCACTGGAGCAGCTGTGAAGGCCCTGACCGCGTCTCTGTTGCAGATGAGATGAACGACCACCAGAACACGCTGTCCTACGTGCTCATCAACCCTCCGCCGGACACCCAGCTGGAGCTGAACGACATCGTGTAAGAGACATGCTGACCGTACTCTACTCCTACTCTACTCTACTGTATACAAGACACACTGTGTACTCTACTGTAGTTTAAGAGACACTGCTGACTTTACTCTACTTTAGGAATCAGACAGTATAAAGCCAGGTCATTAGGGAGGAGGTAGGGGAGAGTATGTCTCAGGAAAATTGGGATTGAACAAAGAACCTTTTAATCTGGGAGTCAAACCCTCAACACTGCCACGTAATCCAGCCTTCACGGTGCCTTGCGTCAAAATGTCGGGTAGCAGCAGTAGAGCTGCTCTGGATCCATAGAGCTGTTCTGAGTGCATAGAACTGCTCTGGAACCATAGAGCTGTTCTGAGTGCATAGAACTGCTCTGGATCCATAGAGCTGTTCTGAGTGCATAGAACTCCTCTGGATCCATAGAGCTGTTCTGAGTGCATAGAACTGCTCTGGATCCATAGAGCTGTTCTGAGTGCATAGAACGGCTCTGGATCCATAGAGCTGTCTGGTTCCATAGAGCAGCTGTATGGATCCAGAACAGCTCTATGGATCCAGAGCATAGAGCTGCTCTGGGTCCATAAAGGTCCTCTAGTGATCTATAGAGCCGCTCTTGGTCCATAGAGCAGCTCTATAGATCCATAGAGCTGCTCTGGGTCAATAGAGCTGTTCTGGGTCCATAGAGCAGCTCTATAGATCCATAAAGCAGCTCTATAAATGCCTAGAGCCGCTCTGGGTCAATAGAGCCGCTCTGGTTCCATAGAACAGCTCTATAGATCCATAGAGCAGCTCCTGATCCATGCTGTGACCTCGTCTCACCCCCCAGGTACATCATCCGGTCCGACCCGCTGGCCCACATGCCGGACGAGACACCGGTGGGCCCGGCCCCGGGGACCAGGAACCAGCAGGAGTTCGGCACCAAGACCAGAGACGAGACCCACCTCTGAGCCGTCGGACCCCCACCCCGGGGCCCCGCTCAGACGGAGACGCCACGGAGAGAACACGACGCTGAAGCGCCGGTCCCGGACACTTTGAATTTGTTCCCCATCCCAGATTGAGGCGGGGCGACCCCTGGGAGGAAGGCGTGTTCTTGGATTCTGGCCTTAAAGCACGAGGAGTCGCGTGTGCGTGTGCGTGTGTCGGTGTGTGTGTGACTGTGTGTGTGGTGGTGAGACGTCGATGTAACTGAGCTGCTAGTGAAGGATGAAGAGTGCCTCGTCATCATCACCACCCCGTTCCTTTTGACTCTCGAAAAAAGTCTCACACTAAATGACGCACCTTGACCGGTCGATCAGTCACTCACCTGGTGACCCACCTCAGTCATGTTACATTCTCTCCACCTCCGCCCCTCGCTCCTAAAGGAGAACCAGACAGGTTGTTTTGCATTGATGGCTCCCCAGAGGTTAGACACATGCTAGTGGACAACCCCTAATGGGCAAACATGCTACTGTGGGCACATGAACCTGTAATGGGCCCACAGAGAGGTTCAACACATGCCACTGCAGGCTTATTAACCCCATGGGCCCACATGGTTCCTGGTCGCCTGCTGATTAAGAGTTGATGCGACATACCTGTCTTCTGCTTACTCAAATGAACTGAAGGGCGTTTAGAGAAGGAATACAACCCGACTCACCTCAATTACGCACATTATTAACACACTCAATAAAAGACATTATCACTCAACTCACCCTATTATCAAACTCAATAACTCACCTTATCACTCTCATAAATCACCTTATCACTCTCAATAACTCACCCTATTACTCTACAGAGCTCACCTTCTGATCACTCTGAATAGCCCAAGTTAAACCCGCTCACCCAAACACTAATAATAACTCACCTTACTACTTTCCAGACTCTCCAACTGATAACTCACCAACACAACGTAGAGCGACGTGTTATACATAAAAAAAAAACATCCAAAGCAAAAAAGAAGCAATGTAAGCTTTGTTTTGTAACCTGCATGTACTCCCGGTCCGTATTCCCTGGGCTCCGTCTCGTGTTTTAGAGGAGGCTCAGGAGACAACAGTTTATATCATGTGGGAGAATCGTATCGGTGAACATAGAGCGCCTTTCAAGTGTGGAAGTGAGATGGGATTGTGATATGCAAATAGACCCTAGTTTAAGAATAACTGTAGGCATCCCAAGTGGCTCACTGTAAATTCATAACATAGTTGTGACATTTTTATAAAAAAAAGTGAGTTAATATCTAACGCACAGGATCAGAAAGGCCAATTGTTAGATGTTAAACTAAAGCCTTAATATCAGAGAATTAAAAAAGATAAAAGTATTAATAGAATGGATTTAAACTATTATAAACTATTTTAAACGTTCTTTGGACCCTAGATGATAACACCAGGTAATAGTTCCTTTGTGGACTATCAAAGGACTATTAACTATTACTTACTATACTAAGTTACTATGCTACTGAAGTCTATGGAAAGGATGTCAGAAGTCCAGCGGGGAAACTGTTGAATGGAAGTCCTCCATATCATATAGGGAAACTCCAATACGTTTGAGGTAATAACCTTCTCCATATCATAGTTATCAGATCAAAATAACTACATTTTCTAGAGAAATTCATATATTTCTACATGTTAAAAGTTGGCAAATGAAAAAAATGTATCCGATTTTTATTTATATATTGATTTATATAACTGTATTGGTTCTTGTTTGGACAGATTGTTTTATCACCGTGTTAAAAAACTTTGTTTTAATCTCTATGAGCACAATTTCTACGATGTAACGGCGTCGTGAATTATTTTTCACGGTTGAGATGGAGTTTAGTGTAAAAGATTGTTGAATTTATTTATTGTAAATGTACACATTTGTATCTATTCGTGCATCATATGCCTCATATCTAGCTTTGTAAATATATCGCCAACTCGTTATTTGCCACACCACCAACTTTGTCCTCACATGGTTGTACAGAATATTTATTATTTAAATCGGGCAAAGGAATAGTTTACTTCTGAATATCTTTATAACGCCATTTTCTAACTCTTCGATTACGTAACGTTGCAGTGTGCCTGGTCTGCCCAAACGGTTTTGCACGGAGTGACAGAAAACGTCCACGTCCATCAGTGACCCTTGAGATCCAATGTTAGAGGCAACGGCTTGAGGGGGAGACTGTGTCCATGTACGATCATTCAAGCCTTTCTGTTGAATTCGATGCTTTCCATTCAACAAAGCGAAGTTTTAACGTGTTCCAGAGCGACATAACATCATCACCCTTTCGTTTGACCTGTGGGTCGCGTTTAGGTTTAGGAGGTTGACGAAAACAGAACTTGAACTACTTTTGCACTACGCTCTGTTTGGGGGACGAACAGAGTGAACAGCATGACCCTTTAATCTGAATCTAGACGTATATCTAGACTTATTCAACCGTCCCTATGAACGGTCCCACCTGACAGCCGAGTGGCGGACTAATCCTCCCTATACGCGGCTGTGAGTCCCAGCGACGAACAGACGCAGAACGCTAGAGACCCACGCTAAGGTGTTTGTCGTTTTCACTGTTGTCGCTACTTGTCTTTGACTGTATATATATATATATATATATACACACACGGTATGCGGTACACCTGGTGACAGGATGTTTACAGGTCCAGCGAAGACGGAGCATGACCTCATCACGACGAGGACGGACGCCTCGTCATGTGACCGGGAGCAGCCTGGGCTATAACCCCCACAACCCCTGACCCCATCTGATTAACCCATCAAGCCATACGGGCCAAACTTCCTTAGAGTATCCTATCTATAGGGGCATGCAAACACTAAAGAGCATGTTTTGATATACAGCCTGCCAAGAACGACATGTCGGTCTCTACCGTGGACCACGGCTACTGCTTGTGTTTTATAACCTTGTCCTCTGATACTTCGTATTACCATGGATGCACTGTGCATGCCGTGTGGTTGTGTGTCCCCATGTTTACCTTTCTCCCCATCATGTTTCTAAGTCATCGTTCAAAGGGTTGATCATTTTGTACTATTTATATGAAGTCGGTGCACTTCACATTACAAGCAGAACATGAACAAATAAAAAGCTGCATGCAGCCGTATATATTGAACAAAAAATGATATTTTATGTATTTCCTCCTTCGAGTGACATGATCAACATTAAAATCATCAAGTGAATAGATCTGAGTGTGGTTTTGATTGGCGTCTGATTGGTTTTCATGCTACTCATTTAAATGCCTATATATAAATCACAGGAGAGTCAAAGATAATCAACAATAATTACACCAAGATTGCTAAATATGCATCATACCTGTTAAAGCTTTTTTGTGGCAAATATTGCTTTCACTAGAGCAGCAGGCAAAAACAAACAACGAAACGAAGAACGCCCCCCTGCCCTAAGCCACTCCCACCCCAAATAACGAACGCCCCCCTGCTCTAAACCCCTCCCACCAAACAATTTCCAATCGTGCATGATTAGTAACATCGTACATTTCCTGATTAGTAGCTACAAAACCAGCCCTAATTGATTGTTTTAAGTCGGCGGTTGAACCATTTCAGAGCACTAGACCAATCGTACAATTAAAAACAAATGAATGCAAAACATTTGATTCACCGATAGCTGCAGGAAAGTGGGAGTAATTCCATAGTTTGAGTTGATTGTTTTACACAAATATTGCCTACTGGCCCTTTAACAATAGGCACAGTTTTTCAAAAAAAATTATCTGGATCAAATTGATCCTGATTAGGAAATCCTAAGTTTTGCCATCCAGGATCACCTGATCCGTCTTACTTTTATGCCAGTTTTTAAATGAACATTGGATTGGATCAGTGTGATCCAAATACCAAATTTCAGACTAACCTAAAACCGGGCCCTGAAGCTCAAAACACAGTGTTGACCTGTGGGTTCATTCTGAACTTCCAACCGGAGGACCGCCCTAGCAGCCGTCTCCCCCCTGCTGCTTGGGGCTCTGCTTGTTAAGATGAGTCCGTTTCCACCGGTCTCTGGTCCAGCGGCCCCGGTTCTGAACCACTTCGTTGAGCAGATCCTCGTACCCCATTCCAGGTGCTCCCTGATCCCTACCGGTGGACGGCCCCCTCCGGCCGACAACGCTGATCCTCTGGCCGGGCGGACGCGGCTCCCCGCGGTCACGGTGACCGTCTTCACTCGAACCCACGTGGGTCTCGCCACTCAACAGCGAGAACGTCAACGTCTCAGCGTTTGGTTTGGAGCAGGTTTTGTCATCGACTGTTAAATCTTCTTCACAAAGTGCTCCGGGAGTCGCTGCACTCGGTACAGAGCGTCTCGGCTCCACACGGACATCAGTGGTGCCCTGCTGTGAGGAAGAAGGCGATGTGTGAGAAACAACATCCGTGTTGCGTCCACTGGTGCCCCCCAGTGGCAACATGTCGGTAGTTGAAGATGTGAGCGCTGCACTGTAACCCCGTTTGTCGGCAGTCACAGAAACGACACCTGAATCACTAACGACGCCCCCTGTCGGCGTATGATGGTATACCCGAGGCTCCCAGAAGCTCTCCGTTCCAAGTTTACGCTCGCTTTCTCGTTGCTGACGACCGGTGCGTTGGGTCCAAATATCTGGACCTTCCCCCTGAACCCCGGCGGTCCCTTTGCCCTCGCGTTGAGCTGCACTCAGAGGCCAAGAGGAGACCCTGCTCATGACCTCACCAGTCCTTGACCTCTGACCTGGACCTCTGTCAGCTTCCTGTTTGGGCGGGACGTCCCCGATACTGAGGTAGGGCGTTTCCTCTGCGTAGACGGAGACGTGAGGGTGTCGCTGGTCAGTGTATCTCTGGCCCTCCTCTTGGGCACTGGTTCCCCTACCCCCCCTCTCCACCTCCACCTCCAGTCTGACGTCGGGTTCTGCTGGGGTCTGGGTCTTCTCTAGCTGGAGGTGATCCGCCTCACTTTGTTTCACTCCGGGTGAAACTTTCAAGCTGGGAGAAACTTTCCCACCGGGTGAATATTTCCCACCGGGTGAAACTTTCCCCCCTTGTGAATTTTGCCCACCAGCTGAAAGTTTCACTCCTAGTGAATCTTTCCCTCCGGTTGAAACTTTCCCTCCGGGTGCTTCTTTCCCATCGGGTGAAACTTTCCCAGCTGAATCTTCCCCTCTGGGTGAATCTTTCCATACGCCGCTATAAGGCGACGTTGACAGCACGGCATTGGCCGACTTTGCCCTGATGTTCGTGGAGTTAAACCTCGAGGCTCGATCCGCGTGCCAGTGAACGGTTTGAATGGTGTCTCTCTCCATTGGCCCAGAGGGAGGTCTCGGCTGCCGTGATTGGCCTGGTCGCTCCTCATTGGGGTCCTCTTCGGCCGAAGGTCCCGCCTTCACGGCTCTGTTCCTTCGCTTCCTCCCGTAGAGGCCCCCCATGAAGCAGAAGAGCCCGAGCAGAGCACACAGAGGCACTGTGGAGGGATGGAGAGAGAGAGGGGCACGTTGTAACGTTACGTTAAGCAGAGGAAGCTGTGCTCCAAAGTGACCTACAAGTGAGAACATAGATCTTCAACATTCGAGTTGTGAGAGAAGCACAAACTGTTTAAAAAACAGGAAAGAGAGAGATTCACTTTCAGACTCAGATTAACTTTTGTCTTCACATTTATATCAACATTGAGGGCATTTTAGCAGACGCTTTTATCCAAAGCGACTTACGATAAGTACATTTGTCAGAGGAAAGTCTAATTGTTTATGGATGCAGAATAAAAAATATTTCTCAGTCTGAAAATAAATCTGCATTGTTTACCAACTACTTTAGTATCACTTGTAACGGTTGCATCAGATTTAAAGTCCACAACAGTTTCCACGTGTGTAAAGTTCCGCCACAACGGTACATCTCAACAAAATGGCCGCCTTGATGTGTAACTGCCTTTTTAATTGGTGACCGTTCGTTAACCGCCGCACACTGACATCAAACCCAGCCTGAGCCTACCCATCAGCCCGTACAGCTCGGCACCGGGGATGTTCAGCGGCGCTGGTCGGAGGCTGGCTGCAGTGGAAGACCCCGGGGACGATGATGTCATCAGCGGTGACGTCCAAACCGATGATGATGTTGATGGCGGCGAAGGTGTGGCCCCACACACAGACACACCCCACACAGGTCGCCCCCGGAGGTGAGTTGGAGTACTGCAGGTGACCTCGTTCTCCTGCTCCAGCAACGACCGGTTTTTCAGATCTGAGATGCAGGGATCATAATAACATCACCGACCATTTCCCGCCCCGTACTGACATTACTTCACACTATCCTCAGACTGTTTAACGTTTGAACTACACCTTGAATTTGTCCTTTAATGCCTAGTTATGCTAATAGTCTCTTATCAAGTATACTGAGCATTTGAATCTGTTGGGGACTATGACTAGACTGATGAGATGAGACTTGACTACGGCTAGATTGACGAGATGAGACTAGACTACGACTAGACTGACTAGATGAGACTAGACTACGACTAGATGAGACTAGACTATGACTAGATGGGACTACGACTAGACTGACTAGATGAGACTAGACTGACTAGATGAGACTACGACTAGACTGACTAGATGAGACTAGACTACGACTAGACTGACAAGATGAGACTAAATTATGAATATATGAGATTAGACTGACTAGATGAGACTATGACTAGACTGACTAGATGAGACTAGACTATGACTAGATGAGACTAGACTATGATAGACGAGACTAGACTATGACTAGATGAGACTAGATGCGACTAGACTACTAGATGAGACTAGACGACTAGATGAGACTAGACTACGACTAGATGAGACAAAACTACGACTAGATGAGACTAAACTATGACTAGATGAGACTAGACTATGACTAGATAAAACTAAACTATGATTAGATGAGACAGACTGACTAGATGAGACTAGACTATGACTTGATGAGAATAGACTACAACTAGACTTACTAGACTACATCTAGATGAGACTAGACTCTGACTAGACTACAACTAGATGAGACTAGACTACGACTAGATGAGACTAGAGTGACAAAATGAGATTAGACTACGACTAGATGAGACTCTGACTAGATGGGACAAGACTACGACTAGATGAGACTAGACTACGACTAGATGAGACTAGACTACGACTAGATGAGACTAGATTGACTAGACTATGACTAGATGAGACTAGACTACGACTAGATGAGACTAGACTACGACTAGATGAGACTAGACTACGACTAGATGAGACTAGATTGACTAGACTATGACTAGATGAGACTAGACTACGACTAGATGAGACTAGACTACAACTAGATGTTCTAGAACAGGGCTCTGAACTCCTCCTGGGCTGAGTGTCTGACCTGGAGACGCAGGCCTCATTTGGACCGTCGTGTTTTCTGTTGATTTCGTGACCAATAACACGCATGCCGAGCATCACATGACCTGAAGCGCGACACACCTCTGATGAGGTCCACAGAGTCCGCCGCCCCGCAGGAGCAGTCCCAGGGGTTCCCCGCCAGCCTCCAAACGGCGGTGCCGACCGAGCCCAGCACCTGGGGCGACACCCGGGTCAGACGGTTCCTGGACAGATCCAGAGACACCAGGTGGGTCTGCGGGCGGAAGCTGGCCGGATCCACCTCTCGGATCCGGTTTCTGGACAGGTTGAGCTTGGTGAGGCCAGACAGCCCGCCCAGCGTGGACCCGCTCAGGACCTCGATGTGGTTCCCCGACAGGCTGAGGACCTTGAGAGCAGCGGAGGTGTCGGGGCTGAGCCAGGCCGGGTCTATCTGGGTGAGGGCGTTCTCGTCCAGGATGAGGGTCCGGAGGCTCTGGAAGGAGGCCAGGGCCCCTGGCACCATCTCCGTCATGTGGCCCTTGACGGTGAGCCGGGTGATGTTCTCCAGGTTCTTACTGTGGAGCATGGTGGAGTTGAGCCAGAGCAGGTCTGGGATCAGCACCAGCAGGGACGAGTACCCGGGGCTGAAAACTGGACGGGGTGTTCAATCATGTCGTCAGTCTGTCATGTCATTAAAGGGGACATATCATACCACCAGGTATGTGCAGCTTCTGACATCACAGGTGGCCGTGTCCATCTAGATGTGTACCAGATAGATCAGTCTACCAGCCTACCCATTGGACTGTAGCAAACGTTGCTTATCTATTGCCTCATTGAACACACCACTATACAAACTATTAACAATGTAAAGTTTGAAACAATTCTGTTGATGTAGTGAAGGGACGACCCCCGGAGAGTCTTACCTGTCGGTATCTTCTGGCAGATGAGTGTTTGCCCGTCTGCAATACAAGCCTGACCCAGTGCCAGATGTTCACACAACAGCCGCAGAGCCACTAAGTACACCACCGCTGTAGGTATGTAACATCCTCAGGTTAGTCACCTTTACAGGTTTGGATTTTAAAGTAGATTTGGGATGTCAACTTACCAAGCATAGTTGTTTCAGAAAGTCTGTAGTTTCCAAACACTCATGGGCCTAGTTTGGAGGTATCAGGAGACAATGGTGTCGAGTCTTTCGACTGACAAGTACGATAAAGCTGTAAACCTCCAGCCGAGATTAAAGTGCAGGTAACCATAGCATCTGCATGTTGTTGGGTGGGCTTTGCTATGGGGATGGTCAAGTTAAGAGTACCGCTGTTCCAGTTGGTTAATGGTGTGAGAGTTAGAGAGGTACATTCACAACAAACCGCATCGTGGAGGGCGACTTTCAAGTGGGGCCCTTTTGGAAAGACCATAATTTAACTAACTTAAAAAAACGTAAAACGTAGAGTAAAAATGTAATGCCACTGTAGCGACAAAGACCGATTAAGTGAATGTCGGTGAGATTAAGGTAAAGGTCAAATCAACACAGAGGCGTAACAAGGAAGTGATTCACACAAAGCATCAAATAAAACCATGAGAAAGTATAAAATGAAAATGTGTTTATTTACTTGACAGTTTATTATGATTCAGTGCTTCCTCTGAAATATAAATAGATGGTATGGGGTCAGAGCAACAGACTAGGGCACGATAGTGTTAACAAACATGGTGACTGACGCCAATACAATCTTTTAGTGAACATAAAAAGACACGTACAATAAAAAAGATCTATCCCAAAAAAATAAGAATCAAAAAATGCAGCAAATTATGAATCAAGTATCGTAGCTATTTTTGGGGGATTGGGGTACAGCAGTAGTTTAGAGTCAGTATTTTAATCCTAGTGTTTGCTCCACTCACAAAGCCTATAGGGAGTGGTTTTCAAAAATAAAATGCCATATTCATTTCCATCTTGCATTGTATATCGACTTAATAAAAAAGGTGAATTCTCCCCACACTGCTTTGCAAAAATGCCCCATCTCAACATAAAAAGCATAGACTTCAAAATTATTGGATGTTACGTTTTCTACGATAACACATTTTCCAAGACAATTCTTACAAGTCCCCTTTCTTCATTGCCAGATGTTCCTTTGTAAGTGTCTAAAAATATGGACAGTTGAGGAGAACCAAGAACCAAGATGGAGGCTTTTGACGCAGTGTTGCAAACAAATAAAGTGCACGTGCAACACTCGGGTTGTTCAATAGGCCCACGAAGGGTTTCTAAAAGCACTTGGACGTGAACAACAAAAGATTCGAGAGGGAGGGCGAGAGACAAAGAAAGGGGGAAAGGGGAGAGGGAGAGGGAGAGGGAGAGGGAGAGAGAGAGAGAGAGAGAGAGAGAGAGAGAGAGAGAGAGAGAGAGAGAGAGAGAGAGAGAGAGAAAGTGACCACATTGTAGTGCTTGACCACACCTTGAGGAATGTTCTTTAATGTTGGTAAATAACCCACCGAGCAGGCAGCAACCCCGTGGTTACAACACATGGTACAGCCCTGTCCTCACAACACATAGTACATCCCTTTATAGAAGAAGAACCCGACATGGTGATGATGGGGCGTTGCACGCCCTGCATCTCGCAGGTGGGAGTGGTTGGTAGGTTGGTGGGGTGGCTGGGTGGGGTTGGTAGGTTGGTGGGGTGGGTGGGTGAGTGTGGTCGGTAGGGTGGGTGGGGTAGGTGGGGTAGGTGGGGTGGGTGGGGTTGGGTGTCAGATGGAGTGGGGTCAGGGTATTGGGGCGGGGAGTATTTTTGGGGCATAAGTATACACTGCATGGGGAAAAGCCATTGACACGATGTGTTTATGATTACAATTCAAGTGCCGAGGGGAGACGGAACACGTCGAAGCTCTAGACGTCAGAGAAGCGCCGTTATGGAGGAACAAAAGACTGCCGCTTGAACTCCACTACACAGAAAGAATAGAAACCAACCTAAACACCGATTAAAAACGGCATCATTTCTTTGTACCAAAGCCTACCACTCAACCCTCGCCAACAGCGAGGTGTCAACAAATAAAGCGTAGTGTGTGTCCAACATGAGCGACCTGGAAATGGTCCTCAACACAGCCCGGGCTACATGTTCAGCGTGCGTTAAAAGGCGGGTGAATAAATAGACGACAGAACCACGATGATGCGTGAAAAGGCCAACGTATGTCTAAAGGGCGACCCCAGACACTGAAAAACAACGTTCTGAGCAGCAGGTTCGAAGACCCCCAGCGAGGCAAAAGTGGTAATGCCAGCCGAGTGGAAGGTCCGGGGGCTCCCTCTCTCCCGGGTACGGTGGTGGTGTTAGCGCTGTAGAACCAGCAAAACGCCTCGATAACGGACGTCGACAGCTCCCAGAAACTCAGACAGACAGGGTCACGCGGAGCCACTCTCTCCCTCTCAATCCTTCTCGGCAGGAGGTGGAATATTCAACCCCGTGAGTCCGAGAGAGGGGGGAGATGGGGAGATGAGGGGGTAAAGATGGCTGCAGCACTGCATCTGACCGGCCCGACCGTGAAGATGATGCCAAAACCAACACGTACTCCATGTACAAAAAGTAATGTCCACACATGAAGAAACAAATGCGTTAAAGAAACAAATGCCACATGCTTGATTTGCGGTCGCGGTAGAAAAAAACGAGTCGTCTCGACACGGACATCGAGGAGACGGTGAATCGCAATTTAAATAGCATTCCCTTTCATGAGCACCGACCCCTTGACGAAACACACACGCACGCACACAAGCGACCACACACACACACACACACGCACGCACGCACAACTACGTCATCCGTCACTGTCTTTAACACCTATGGGATTGCCGCGCGGTCCGTACGTGCAGACCCCTGGAGGGCGAGTGCCAGACCCAGGGCGGTGGTCCACTGAGCCGGGGGGCTACGGCCATCCAGGGAAGAAGCAGAGTAGAGAGGGAGGGTCAGCAGGAGGAGGAGGAGTAAGGGGGCCAGCGCCCGGGCCCCTGGCCTTGCTATTTGGCGCTCTTCTTTGGCACGGTGCCCCTCTTGGCCTGCCACAGGTGGTTGTGGATGGTGAGGGCGTCCACGCTCACCGACACCGTCTTGGCGGGGATGGCGGTGAACTGCTTGCGGTCCGAGCTGTACTTGTACATCTTGTCGATCATCTTCTTGGTGATGCTCTTGGGCCCCGAGCCCGTCAGCTTGTGCATCTCCTCCGTGTCGGGGACGAAGGTGTAGAGCGAGCGGAACTGGCAGCCGCCGTCCCGGAACAGGATCAACAGGTGGTTGGAGTCGCTGCGCTCCAGCTCCTGGTTACACAGGAGGAGGATGGGTTAATACATCATTCATTCATTCATCCGTTCGTTCATTCATTCATTCACTCTCCAGCTCTTGGTTACACAGAGGAGGAGGATGGGTTAATACATCATTCATTCATTCATTCACTCTCAAGCTCCTGGTTACACAGGAGGAGGATGGGTTAATACATCATTCATTCATTCACTCTCCAGCTCCTGGGAGGAGGATGGGTTAATACATCATTCATTCATTCATTCATTCACTCTGCAGCGCCTGGTTCTACAGAGGAGGAGAATGATTCAAATACCTAATTTGATAATTAATTAATTAATTATATTCTTATAGAAAAATCGACCTGCCACCCATTTGGGCTCTTGGAGGGAAGTAAGAAGAGTTTTCTAGAATCAAAAGCCCATCTCAGGCCGACATGTTGTAACTAACAACACACACACTGATAAGTACAGCCAACAGTCAAGTTTGGTTTATAAAGCCCTAAATGAGACCCATCAAGGGGCTTACAGCTGGCGTCACACTGAATGTTTGTCTGCGATGTCATTAAGACCTCAGACATAAGGTTGCTCTCGCCACTGGAACATGGAGTGAATAACTGGGAAAGTCCCAACATGCTTGGTTAATTTTACTTCTTATAGAGAAGCTTTTCCCAACACAAGCACAATAGAAAGTGTTTTAGTGAAGCTTATTCTTTATGAATGAATGCATATTGACAGTCCCCGAGCATGTCTCATGTGCAGCTCATTCTTTATATATTTTTTTAGAATTATGGATAACAATACAAAGCATTGCCCAAAATTGTAATGAATGCTGTGTGTTGAAGCTCTGTGTCTTATATCTCCAAGGAGCGTACACACAGAGAATCAGATCCTGGCTAAGGGTCTGATGCACCATGTGGCACATCGATGGCGTTCATTACCAACTCCGACCACGAGATTGGCGGGCGATCAACGCACGGAAAGGGAAGCAGCAGAAATGTCTCACTGGACGGCGAAGCGACAGCTCGTCTCTAAATGTGAGAGCCGTCTACATGTGGATTAATAAAGCTGATCTCATCTTCGCTGTCCCTCCTGAGGTTACGTAGCAGGGCTGAGGAACTTCTGTGTCCAGACGCAGCAAGTATGAAGCCATGCATGCGTCTGGAGAACATCCTTTAGTCCGTGTACACGTTCCATATATGCTACTGCAGCACATGCTCATTCTGCCGTAGCAAGTGACAAACTCACAACAGCACGGCTCTTCAGTCACTTGATGAGACTAAAATAGAGTGTGACGAAATCATACTCACAAATTTTTTTTGGATTGATTTAGTAAAATCAATCAAATCCAAATATATTTTGATTTAACTCGTTATTAAATGTGGGATGTGATGTTTCAGCGATGCGCAAAAGGCTGCTAAATGGACTACATTTATAGACCGCTTTTCTAACCAATGGCCACTCAAAGCGCTTAACAATACTGCCTAACATTCACTCATTCATACATTCATTCAAAGTGCCCGTCGCCCCAGCCTGGGCCCTGAGGTGGGGTTATTATAATAATAATAATAATAATAATAATAATAAGATACAGTTCATTTATAGTGCCCTTTTCATCCGAAGATCTCAAAGGGCTACAGGTTAAAAGCAGTGGTTAAAAAAAGAATATACAGGTGCTGGTCATATTATTAGAATATCATGAAAAAGTTGATTTATTTCATTAATTCCATTTAGAAAGTCAAACCTGTAGAATGTATACATTCATTCCAAACAGACTGATACATTATAAGTGTTTTTTGCCAAAAAGAAGATGATTATAGCTGACAACCAATGAAAACCCTAAATTCAACATCTCAGAAAATTAGAATATGGTGAAAAGGTCAGATATTGAAGACACCTGGTGCCACACTCTAATTAGCTAACTAACTCAAAACACCTGGAAAAGCCTTTAAATGGTCTCTCGTTTTGATTCTGTATGACACACAATCATGGGGAAGACTGCTGACTTGACAACTGTCCAAAAGATGACCATTGATACTTTAAAGAAGGAGGGCAAGACACAAAAGGTCATTGCCAAAGAGGTTGGATGTTCCCAGAGCTCTGTGTCCAAGCACATTAATAGAGAGGCGAAGGGAAGAAAAAGATGTGGTAGAAAAGAGTGTACAAGCAAGAGGGATAAACGCGCCCTGGAGAGGATTGTCAAACAAAACCGATTCAAAAATGTGGGGGAGATCCACAAAGAGTGGACTGTAGCTGGAGTCAGTGCTTCAAGAAGCACCACACACCGACGTATGCAAGATATGGGCTTCAGCTGTCGCATTCCTCGTGTAAAGCCACTCTTGAATAAGAGACAACGTCAAAAGCGTCTCGCCTGGGCTCAAGACAAAATGGACTGGACTGCTGCTGAGTGGTCCAAAGTTATGTTTTCAGATGAAAGTAAATTTTGTATCTCCTTTGGAAATCAAGGTCCCAGAGTCTTGAGGAAGACAGGAGAGGCACAGAATCCACGTTGCCTGAAGTCCAGTGTAAAATTTCCACAGTCAGTAATGGTCTGGGGTGCCATGTCATCTGCTGCTGTTGGTCCACTGTGTTTCCTGAGGTCCAGGGTCAATGCAGCAGTCTACCAGGAAGTTTTAGAACACTTTATGCTGCCTGCCGCGGACCAACTTTATGGAGGTGACGATTTCATTTTCCAACATGACTTGGCACCTGCACACAGTGCCAAATCTACCAGTACCTGGTTTAAGGACCATGGTATCCCTCTTCTTGATTGGCCTGCAAACTCACCTGACCTTAACCCCATAGAAAACCTATGGGGTATTGTGAAGCGGAAGATGCGAGATGCCAGACCCAACAATGCTGAAGAGCTGAAGGCCACTATTAAAGCAACCTGGGCTCTCATAACACCTGAGGAGTGCAACAGACTGGTCGACTCCATGCCACGCCGTATTGCTGCAGCAATTCAGGCAAAAGGAGCTGCAACTAAGTATTGATTGCCATACATGCTGAAACTTTCCATGTTCATACTTTTCAGTTGGCCCACATTTCTAAAAAATCATTTTTTGTAGTAGTCCTAACTAATATTCTAATTTTCTGAGATACTGAATTTGGGATTTTCAGTAATTGTCAGTACTAATCATCCAAATTAAAAGAAATAAACATTTCAAATATATCACTCTGTGTGTAATGAATTGATATAATATGTAAGTTTCACGTTCTGAATATAATTACTGAAATAAATCAACTTTTTCATGATATTCTAATAATTTGACCAGCACCTGTATATTTAAAAAACGAAAATAAAAATAAAAAGGGGTTTAAAAACATCTAGTGAGAGCAAAAGGTTTTCTTAAAAATAAATGTTTAAGACCTTTTTTAAAACAAAGGGTTAAAAGGGTTAGGGCTAGGCAGACACGGTGGAGGTACCTCCAGGATCTGGTTCTTCTGGGGCTCGTTGACCTTCCCTGCCAGGCAGCAGTGGGAGATGGCGTTGTGGATGATGGCCTTGTTGGACTTGGCGCTGGGCTCCTTGAACAGCTTGGGACCTGGAGGGGAAGAGGAGGAGGAACGAGTCATCAGGAGGGACTCCTGCAGAGCGGTGTTGGGGTCTGTTACCGTCTGATACTGACCATGTGCACCTCCATGGAGTTAGAGACTGACCAGTGTGCACCACCATTGAGTTAGAGACAGACCAGTGTGCACCACCATGGAGTTAGATACTGACCAGTGTGCACCACCATGGAGATAGTTACTGAACAGTGTGCACCACCATGGAGTTAGGGACAGACCAGTGTGCACCACCATGGAGTTAGATACTGACCAGTGTGCACCACCATGGAGTTAGATACTGACCAGTGTGCACCACCATGGAGTTAGATACTGACCAGTATACTCTGGGATGGAGGTGGTATACTGACCAGTGTACTCTGGGATGGAGGTGATGCACTCACCAGTGTACTCTGGGATGGAGGTGATGGAGGTGGTGCACTCACCAGTGTACTCTGGAATGGAGGTGGTGCACTCACCAGTGTACTCAGCCATGGAGGTGATGGAGGTGGTGCACTCACCAGTGTACTCAGCCATGGAGGTGATGGAGGAGGCGGTGGAGCCGTTGTCCCAGTCCCTCTCCGCCATGCGACTGGGGTTGCGGCTGCCAGGGAAGGATTCCACCGAGTCACAGCTGGAACAAGAGACGGATATAAATATATATTCTTTAATGTATTTCTTTCTACATCGCAACTCGCATTATGTATGTAAACTAGAGCTGTCAGTTAAACGCGTTATTAACGGCGTTAACGCAAACCAAATTTAACGGCGTAAATTTTTTATTGCGCGATTAACGCAATTATTTTATTAAAAAAAAAAAAAAGAACTTTTTTTTTTTTTGGCTCAAAACAAAGAAGCAGTAGCCTGACTGCTATGTCCAAATGACATTTGTTCAAAGCAGTCGTTTAATTGCACTATAGGCTCTTTTTTTGTATCGTCCTGTTTTGATCAGTGTATATGCCAATGTTGTTATCAATAAAAAATCATTTGTACAAGGCAAGCCGATGCACTTCACCATGTTGATAAGAGAATTAAAATGAGAAGAATTATGGGACAAAAAAAATCAAGGGATATTTAACATAGAAAAATAATTTGCGATTAATCGCGATTAATTAGAGTTAACTATGACATTAATGCGATTAATCACAATTAAATATTTTAATCGCTTGACAGCTCTAATATAAACTTTATCTTCTCTTTTTGTAGTACGCTTGATTTTTGTTAATAATTCTACTGATATGCTGTCCTTTTCCCTAGAAGCTTTGGATTATTAAAGATATCTTGTAGGATGGTACTGATGCACTTGCTGGTGGAGTGATGAGTGATAGAGGGGAGGGAGGAAGGAAAGGAGGGAGGGATAGGAGGTGAGGAAGGAGGAGTCACGGAAGGCTTGAGCAAATGTGAGGAGAGGAGAGGAGAGTTGTCAAGGCAGCAGTTCCACCCCAGTAGATCTTGAGGCCAGACTAGAATCAAGACACAACGCTGACTTACAGTAGGTTCTTCACCTAGCTGGTCCCGTTTAGGACTTAATTATTGATGAATTGTTCCACGTAATGTGAGGCTTCTCCATTTCAATACATATTCTACAAATAGGAACGGCAAATAGGAATAGCAAACCTGTATCCATGGGATACTTTGACAGAACTTTATCATATCAATAAAGTCCTGGTTTTCATAATTTCATAAGGATGCCTTAACACTTGGTGGGTGTGCCTGGTATTCCAGGCTGTGTGTGTCTCTGTGTGTGTCTCTGTGTGTGTGTGTGTGTGTGTCTCTGTGTGTGCGTGCGTGCGGCCCCTGGGCCAGGAGCCTACCGTTGGGAGCCGGCCCCTCCAGAGTTGACGCTGTCGGCCTCGTTGGTGGCGGCCGAGGCCAGGGACAGACTGGAGCCCGACTGGGCGCTGATCAGGTTGTCAGCTGGAGGAAACAACACAGAAGAACCTCATCAACATCATCCTCCACTGAGTGGAATCACACAGAGGAACCTCATCAACCTCATCCTCCACTGAGTGGAATCACACAGAGGAACCTCATCCACATCATCCTCCACTGAGTGGAATCACACAGAGGAACCTCATCCACATCATCCTCCACTGAGTGGAATCACACAGAGGAACCTCATCCACATCATCCTCCACTGAGTGGAATCACACAGAGGACCCTCATCAACATCATCCTCCACTGAGTGGAATCACACAGAGGAACCTCATCAACATCATCCTCCACTGAGTGGAATCACACAGAGGAACCTCATCCACATCATCCTCCACTGAGTGGAATCACACAGAGGAACCTCATCCACATCATCCTCCACTGAGTGGAATCACACAGAGGAACCTCATCCACATCATCCTCCACTGAGTGGAATCACACAGAGGAACCTCATCCACATCATCCTCCACTGAACACTGTGTGGAATCACACAGAGGAACCTCATCAACCTCATCCTCCACTGAGTGGAATCACACAGAGGAACCTCATCCACATCATCCTCCACTGAGTGGAAGCACACAGAGGAACCTCATCAAATTCACTCTCCACTGAGTGGAATCACACAGAGGAACCTCATCAACCTCATCCTCCACTGAGCGGAATCACACAGAGGAACCTCATCAACATCATCCTCCACTGAGTGGAATCACACAGAGGACCCTCATCAACATCATCCTCCACTGAGTGGAATCACACAGAGGACCCTCATCCACATCATCCTCCACTGAGTGGAATCACACAGAGGAACCTCATCAACATCATCCTCCACTGAGTGGAATCACACAGAGGAACCTCATCAACATCATCCTCCACTGAAGGAGTGTGTGGTTCGTGTGTGAAGGATTTGAATTACAATTTTTATCTCTTGATTTCTACTTCTGCTGGGTACTCTCTACTTTGGCGCTTGAATGTCCCGTCAAGGATGAACTTTTATCATATAACTCCATTCAATATGAAGACTTTAACCAAAAGTAAAACAGCAATCATTGTTTTTGTGACCCAAAGCCCATCATTACCTCTTGCCGAAAGTGTTAGTTTTTCTCCCATTTCTAGGCTGCACAGAGACTGCATGGTCTAGTTTACAGCAGTACCATTTATTGTATGCTGTACTTCCTTGCACTTATTCAATGTTGTACGTCCTTGCACTTACGATGCAAAAAAATTAATTAGCATCGTATCCTAGCTATCTTTGTTGTATACGCAGAGCCGGACAGTAACGGAGTACATTTACTTGAGTACAGTACTTAAGTACAATTTTGAGGGATCTGTACTTTACTTGAGTATCATTTTTTGGGAGTACTCATGACTTTACTCAAGTACATTTGAGAGGCAAATATTGTACTCTTTACTCCGTTACATTTCTATCCATAACCGTGAGTACCCGTTACTCCTTCTGAAAAATAAAAGGAGAAAAGAAAAATCACGGAAACCCTCAATTTGTTGTTTCCCTCTCAAACGTGATTCCCTCTCAAACTGATTAGGACAGCCTTCAGCCTATCAGCAATCACCTTCGCTTTCCGCCAAAGCCAACTCCATGGTCAGAATTAGATGAGAGACGATTGTTGATTTGATTGATAAAAAAACGGAGAAACTCACACATACATAGAATTGTTAGCTGAATTTTCTTTTCTGATATTGCATATTTATGTAAGCTGAGCAATTGTTTTTATGTTCTTGAGTATACTGTTATACTGTATACTATTGTGCTATTGCCATGGTAAAAAGATGAAAATTACTTGATTTTACTTTCAATTCCTTTTACATTCCCCAAGGTGTTAACATTTTTCATAACTCTATGTAGGACGTTTCTATACATAAATGTAAGCACTGTGGCAGTAGTAATGCAATATTTAGAAAACATACTCTTGTACTCTTGATACTCAAGTACTTTTAAAAACAAGTACTTCAGTACTTTTACTTAAGTAGACATCTGACTGTAGTACTTTTACTTGTACTTGAGTAAAATTTAGCAAGGGGTATCTGTACTTTTACTCAAGTAAGGAAGCTGTGTACTCTGTCCGCCTCTGTGTATACGGGGAATGGGCTAACCTAATTAGGGATCGACCGATACGGATTTTTAAGGGCCGATACGATACCGATATTTTTTCATCAGCCTTAGCCGATACGCCGATACGGCGATACCGATATTTAGAGCCGATACTACTTTTTTTTTTTTTTTTTTTTTTTTTTTTTTTTTTTTGCTCCCTCAATCATAAAAATGACACTGATAACAAATGTTACAAGTCTCAATTAAAAAAAAGGAACATTTATTGAACTTCAATATAAAAAACTATATTTAACAAATAGTAAAAACAGGTGAGGTAGAACAAGTAAAAAAAAATAATAAAAAAAAAAAAAATCGGCGAAAATCGGCCGCGTATCGGCCGATACCGATACACGTAAAAAAACGCGAATATCGGCCGATAATATCGGCCGACCGATATATCGGTCGATCCCTAAACCTAATTATCGTTAGTGCTTGGCACTTGTTTCTATGAACATCCTCACAGTGCCGACAGCGATATGTTGTCGTTTCCCTTTCTTCTGACAAATGTACACATTCTAAGTCGCTTTGGATAAAAGCATCTGCTAAATGCCCTGAAATGTAAATGTAAAAAAGCATGACTTGGACACGGATAGGCCAGAAGAGATCTGGAGGAGCTCTTACGCATGGAGGAAGAGCACTTGTCGCTGGCCGACTCCTCCCTGAAGATGGACTTGGGCCGGGCCTTCTGCTTGGGCTTGGGGGTCTTGGGGAGTTTGGGGAGCTTGGGCCGGGCCAGGCCCTGCTCCTCGAGGAGCTCCTGCTGCTTGCGTCGCAGGTACTCCTGCTTGATCAGCTCCCGCCGCGTCTTCTCCTCCTCCTTCTTCCGCTGGTCCTCGTCCGCCTTCCGCCTGGGGAGACGTTATCGTATCGTAAGTTACAGAGTACATTACCATATGGTTACTACTAGATACTATATATTATATACTAGATACCATTACCGTATCGTATGTTACAGAGTACATTATCATATGGTTACTACTAGATACTATATATTATATACTAGATACCATTATCGTATCGTATGTTACAGAGTACATTATCATATGGTTACCAATAGATACTATATATTATATACTAGATACCATTATCGTATCGTAAGTTACAGAGTACATTATCATATGGTTACTGTTGGAAGCATTATCATATCCTTACTACTAGATACTATATATTATATACTAGATACCATTATCGTATCGTAAGTTACAGAGTACATTATCATATGGTTACTACTAGATACTATATATTATATACTAGATACCATTATCGTATCGTATGTTACCGAGTACATTATCATATGGTTACTACTAGATACTATATACTAGATACCATTATCGTATCGTATGTTACCGAGTACATTATCATATGGTTACTACTAGATACTATATACTAGATACCATTATCGTATCATAAGTTACAGAGTACATTATCATATGGTTACTGTTGGAAACATTATCATGGTAACACATTACGTCATCAGTCTGTGGGTATAGACTCTAGGTGCCGTCTCACCTTGCTTCCTCTCTCTTCAGCTCAGACTCCGCCTCCAGCTGGTACTTGCGGAGGCGTGCCTCCTCAGCCTTCTTCTGCTGCTTCAGCAGGAAGGCGGCACGCTTCTTGGCCAGCTCGTCCTCCGCCTTCTGCTCGTCCTGGAACACCACAACAACATCCCCACGTCATCGTCAGTCCCCTTACTAAGGTTCTGTATCTGAGTTTCTGGCCATCCGAAACTCTGATACACCCCTTTCATTCAAAAGTCAACTTAAAACCCATCTCTTCAGGCCTACAACATCTGACAAATCATCCTCCGCCATCTTGCGCAATCTCCCTCTATCTAAATGTGTTGTCTTTTGTTGTGCTGTTTATTTTCCTTTTTGGTTTGAGTGTGTCTGCACTGTTTGTAGGTATTCAATTTTGTAAAGTGTCTTTGAGTACTTAGAGAAGCGCTGTAAAAAAAACCATTCAATTATTATTAAGGTTATAATCATAACTACTAATCAACTGCTCAGCCCGTTAACATCATGTATTCACAAAGTTGTGGAAACCGGGAGGTTTAGACCTCCTGTCTTACAATTCTTATATTTAACCATATATATTTAACCATATCCTAATCATAACATAAACTACAGAGCCTTGAGTTGTATTTGTTTTTACTTAATTACTTATTTTGGTCTAGCATATACAGTATTTCAAAGTAAACCAGATAAAAATGTGTTTGAGTGTCTAGAAATACAACGACACATAACGAAAGAGATATAAATAAAATGTATTATAATTAACGTGTCCTCCTCCGACAACCAGCCGTTGTCAGAAGCTCCGCCCTCCCCCAGAACCCCGTGACCAGTAGCCCCCCCCCCCCCCCCCCCCCGTACGCGAGTCAAACCCCACCTTGAAGAAGAAGCCCAGGACGGCCTTCTGCTCCCCGTCCAGGCCGTCCACCGAGACGTCGGGCGCCCCGCCCTCCTCCTCCGGGTCCCCGAGCCCCGACAGGTCCACCTCGATCAGGGGGGCCCTGCTGCGCTGGAGCTCCTCCGCCCCCTCCCTCCTCCGGCCCTCGTCGGCGCCCGGCTCCGGGGGCCCGGGGGGGCCCTCGACGCAGGAGGAGGAGGACACCTCCGAGGCGGCCAGCGCCGCGGGGTCCAGCCGGGTGGGCTGGCGCATGTTGTCCTCGTCGTTGAGCCGGAAGGAGGCGCTCCGCTGGTGGCCGGCGCCCGGCCGGTGGGAGGGCTCCGGGGCGGCGGCGGCGGGGGTCCGGGGGCTGTCGGGGGGGTCCCTGGGGGACCGCCCCCCGGGGGTGAGCCTCGCGTTGGAAGGGCTCTCCGCCGCGCTCTGGCCGAGGGTCCGGGAGGCCGGGCGGCTCGTCTCCTTGGCGATCTTGAGCTCCGACGGCTTGGTCCTGGGGCCGCGGGCCGAGGACAGCTTGGGGGGCTTCCGCATGGCGGGGGCGGCGCCCGTGGCCTCCACGTAGTGCACGGCGGCGCGGACGTTGGGGTCGGCGGCGGGCGGCGGGAGGCCGGCCGCGGGGAGCGTCGTCACGTTCTGCTTCATGAGCATCTCCTGCTGGAAGGACAGCTGCATCATCTGCTGCTGGATGCTGCCGATGGCGTCGTTCAGCAGCTCGATGGAGCGGTTGCACTCGTTCAGGTCCAGCTCCTCCTCCGGGTGGAAGCCCCCGTTGCCGCCCTTCTTCTCCGTCTCCAGGGCGACCGGCGGCGGGGGGGACGGCTCCGCCTCCTTCTCTGCCCTCAGGGCTTCCACGCAGAAGTCGTCCTTGGACGCCGCGTCCTTCCCCCCGTTCACGTCGTCCTTGGAGAAGTCCGCCTTGAGCGGGTTGGGCAGCGTGTCGCTCCTGCCGCCGCCCTTCTTGACGATGTGCAGGAACGCCGCCTTGCCCAGCTTCTGCCGCTGCCGCGCCGACAGCACCTCCATCTTCTTCTTCTGGTGCTCGATGGCCCGCCGCTTCTCCTCCAGCTGCATGTGGAGCTGCACCAGCTCCGACGCCAGCATGTTGGCGCCGCCGCCGCCGCCGCCGCCGCCGCCCTCCCCGCCGCCGCGGGCCCCCAGGGGGGACGAGGGGCTCTGGTCCCGCTTCAGCCTCCAGGAGGAGGCCAGGGGCCCGCTGCACTCGGAGCCGTCGGGCGTGGTCCGCTGGGAGCTGGAGGCGCTGGAGCGCAGGTCGTGGTTGCTGCCGAAGCGCTGGTGGTGGGCGCGGCGCTCGGCGAAGGAGGTCATGCGCACGCTGCAGCTGGCCACGCTGCTGGCCTGCGAGTGGTTGCTGAGGCAGGGGCTGGAGCGCCCGCTGCCGCCGCCCGCCTCCTTGTCCTCCTTGTCCACGTGCTCCTTCACCTTCATGTCCTCCCGCAGCTTGGCCGACTCCTCCTCCTCGTCGGAGAAGGCCTTCCTCTGCCAGTTGGGGTCCTTGGTGGTGAGGGCCTCGTCCAGGTCCTCGTCATCGTCCTCGTCCGCGGGGGGGTCCCGCTCTGGCTCCGGCTCCGGCTCCGCCTCGTCCTCCACGCTGTCCACGTGCAGGAAGAAGCCCGAGGAGCGCTGCCCCCTGGTCTGGGGGTCCGGAGCGGCGGCTGCGCCCTGGGGGGGCTCCAGCGGCGACGGGGGGTCCTCCTCCCCCGAGACGAAGGTGCGGTTGAGGAGCGAGGGGGTTTTTCTCCTCACGGCCGAGGAGGGGGCGTCGCCCCGGCGCAGCGAGCCCCTCCCGGACGGCCGCGGACCCTCCCCGCACTCGTCCTCCTTGTTCAGGCACACCGACTTCTCCTTGGCGGGCCGCAGCACCGCCGGCGTCAGGGGCTCCAGGAAGAAGCCGTCCGCCTCGGGGTCGGACTCCGCGGGGGGGGGCCGGACCTCGACCCCACGGGGGGCCGCGGCCACGTGGGGCCGGACCCCCGCCGGCAGGCCGTCCTCGTCGTCCTCGTCGTCCATGTGGACGTTGCCCAGGAGGCCGTGGCCGTTGACCCGGCGGGGGGGCTGGGAGTGGAGCCCCTGCATGGGGTGGTGCCCGGGCTGGGGGTGGAGCCCGGCGGCCTGGTGCTTGGGCGTGACGTTGAGGATGTTGGAGGCCAGGCTGTCCTTGCTGATGGAGCGCGCCAGGCTCACGCTGTCGCCCGACGCCAGGTCCGCCTCGCCGTCCATCAGGTAGGGGTTGAGGCTGGACATCGGCCTACCGGGGAGGAGGAGATCAGACGGTTCAGTTACAAGCTAATCTCAGTGTTTACCCCAGTACTGTATGGTTAAGCGGCCGCCTTAACAACAATAGGGCCCCGCCTTGACTACCAATGTATAAAAATAAAAGAATTATAATAAATATTTTTTTATTATTATGCACAAAGCACAAAACTCTCTTAGGGAAAGAAAACCTAATGATAAATAATACATTATTAACAGTGGTCGTACCCTAAAGCTTTCTGAATGGAATGGCTCCTTGACCACCTTGACCACCTTGACTTTCTGGGGGAAACACTGAATCTAATGGGTTGGGCTGTCAGCAGTAGGGATGTTCCCGACTAAGATTGTCGGGAACACTGAAAGCAGTCCATCCTGATTATTTGTCGACTATAGTCATAATTATTTTTTTCATACTCGCAAAATGTTCCGTCAAAGGTGGTGTTAAATCGTAACTATTGATATATTTTGCTTCAACAGTTAATTCTAGTTATCATGAGTGCATGGAATACCAGAAAAGGTAATCGAATACCCAGTCAAGGCATATTCGTTTTGTAGGAGCTTTTTCGATATGGAAGGAAGGACTGTGATGGTTTCCACCAATTAACAAGACTCGAAAGTTAGTTCCCCCATGAAATCGATACAGTCTTTGTGTGTTACACCACAACTAGAGCTTTTCAGCCTGCTTCTTACTATTGTAGAGCCAAAAGGGTTCTAAAATTAGGTTTTAAAGTTTCTTCTATTGGGGACACTGTAAAACAGGAGACGCAGCATTTTAGTTTTCGGGGTAGGGTTCTTTGTAATTCGCCTTTTGTGTAGAAATATTGACCAAACGATGGCTGTATAGAGACGTCTCCTTGGCAGGTATACACCACTATATATACAGACTCATACCAATGATCACATCTTTAGTTCCCTGCTTCACAACGCTGTAATTCAGAGTGTGAATATCCAATATCTCTCAAACAAGAGATTCACACGACGCAAGCTGCTATTGAGAGGTGTGATCATCCTAATACACCACCACGGCAGCGCTCAGCTGGTATACATTTCACTTTCAGTTTCCTGGCAGGCGGCATTGTTGTAGAAATCGACAAACGCGTGGGAGGTCCAGCTACCAGGGCCAGCCGCTTAACGTCGGCGAACAGACCTATTTTAAGTTCAGTGACATTGAAACATGGGGAGGCTGATAAAAAATGGAACTGGAGAGACTATTATGAATATGAAACATGGAGAGACTTGGATACATTTGAAACATGGTGAGAATCTGATAAATATGAAAATAGAGAGAATATGATAAAAAATGAAACATGGGGACTGATAAATACGAATGAAACATGGGGAGACTATGATAAATATGAAACATGGAGAGACTATGATAAATATGAAACATGGGGAGACTAAAAAAAATGAAAGCTTATCATGAAACCACACCTCAGCTGGCAAAATCCTCAGTGGGCCAAGAACCACGCGACTAGTTAGTGGTCTAGTCGACTATGAGAGGTCAGCCCTAGTTAGCATTAACATTACAGACAACATGGACGAGAAGTTGACAGCATGTGTTTATAAGTGCGATCTTAAATGGATTTCATTGATGCATGGTACAATCTTAGACGGTTAGGTAAACACAATGCACTACTCCACCCAACCACTAGCATATAATGACAGTGTAGAACGTGTAGACACCGACGCCGTAAGGGCTTCAGTGTGTTTACGTCTGAGTGTACCTCTGTCTCTTGTCCGGCCAGGCGATGACGGAGCCTCGGGGCGGTCCCTCCATCTGCGTCAGAGAGTTTGACCGGTTCCTCAGACCTGACCACCAAACACATACAGATCACTTGTATCACAGAACAGCACCGCTACGTTTTGAGCTCTCTCTTGCCAACAGAGGACAACGTTAACACAGGTCTTCTATGCTAGTTAGCAATACATTTCTCAAGCCGAAGACGTAGTAAAAGCACTTTATGACGAAGACAGCTTACCTCCCCCTTCATCGGCCTGCGTCTTCTGCTGCCTCTGTCTGAGAGGGAGCAGCGGGTGGGAGGGGCTGAACGATGCGCTGCCCTTCCTGAAACCAACGCAAGGCAGCGCAGTCAGTGACTGAACGGCTCGGGCTGCACTGCTAAAGCTAGTCCAGCATTGGCAGACTCACTGACCCAATCCAATTAGTTTAGTAAAGATTTACGATCATTGGTTTGGGGGGAATAGGAAGTCATTCGCTCTACATTTTCGGTTACATTTACATTTTATAGATTTTGCACTGGGTAGTATTTGTGTTTGGGATATTCTTTAATTCCAATGCAGTTGAGGTTTGTCTTATACCAAGATACATTGTTATTGGTGCAGGGTTAACACATTTAAGTTAGAAGTGGCGATATCATTAGGATAACACACGCTGTATACACAGAATATATAATAAATCCTCCCACTATACTGGATATAAAAAAGAAAAGACTAATTCACCGCATTACTGATCAACGAAACTGTTGGATTTCACTTTAGATTCAAACCCTAATGGTCTTATCCTCATCCTTATTATCATTATTATTAACTATGTGAACAGTATATCAATTAAAGAAGCTCAACAAATAATTGCATGATAAATTCCCCAGACAATAATGCGGCGGCGACAGCCACGAGACACAAGACAAACATAACAGATACACAACAGATACATAAAATAAGAGAGGCCAAAACAATGTAAAACGCACAAGGCTGATAATAACGGACACGCATAATGTGAGCAGGAGCGCTGACTCACATGGGGTCAGACTCCTCAGGGTGCAGGAAGTAGCGGCTGCAGGCCTCAGGGTTGCTCTGGGACTCGGCTATGCCGGGGCTGGCCAGGAAGCTACGCTTGGTGGCGTTGGAGATGGGGACGGTGGGACGAGAGCACTTGGGCTGAGCCAGGGCTTGAGCTGGAGGGAGAGAGAGGAGGAGGAGGAGTCAGGAGGGAGAGGAGTTAGAGGGGAGGAGTCAGGAGGAGTTAGAGGGGAGGAGAGGAGTCAGGAGAGGAGAGGAGGAGTCAGGAGAGGAGAGGAGTTAAAGGGGAGGAGTCAGGAGGAGTTAGAGGGGAGGAGAGGAGTCAGGAGGGGAGAGGAGTCAGGAGGGGAGGAATTAGAGGGGAGGGAGAGGAGGAGTAAGGAGAGGAGTTAGGAGAGGAGAGGAGTAGGAGAGGAGGAGTAAGAAGAGGAGAGGAGGAGTAGGATGAGGAGAGGAGGAGTAAGGAGAGGAGTTAGGAGAGGAGGAGTAAGCAGAAGAGTGGAGTTAGAGAGGAGAAGAGGAGAGGAGTCAGGAGAGGAGGAGTCAGGAGAGGAGGAGTAAGGAGAGGAGAGGAGGAGTAAGGAGAGGAGGAGAGGAGGAGTAAGGAGAGGAGAGGAGGAGAGGAGAGGAGGAGTAAGGAGAGGAGAGGAGGGGAGGAGAGGAGGAGTAAGGAGAGGAGTAGAGTCAGAGGAAAGGAAAATAAGTCAGGGTCAGGGGAGAGAGGGGAGAGGAGAGAGAGGAGAGGAGTCAGGAGAGGGAAGCTGCTGCCCACCATCCTTGAACTCCTGCAGGTGCTTGGGTTGGACAAACTCGGGTTTGACCGTCTCAAACCACCAGAAGAGCTCCGCGATGAACACCATCACGTTGTGCTGGAGAGAGAGAGAGGGGACGTGTTATAACATCCACAGAGGACTGAACAGAACGTGGCGTTGGAGAACGTCTGGTCATCAGCCCATCGTGTACCTTCAGCACCAGCGGCGAGTACAGCATGTCCTCCTGGGACAGGTAGAAGCTCTTGTTCAGATACTCGCTGGAGAACTCTTTGAGCAGCTGGAGGTTGTAGAGGCTGTCGGCCATCGAGGTCACCTCCTTCAGGGCGATGTCTGGATGAGAGGCAGAGGCAGGAGTCAACACGGGAAAAACCAAAACTAAAACCCAGTGACCTGGAGTCTATAAATGTCCCAGTAGCTCGGGACGGCGTGCCACGTACGGCCCCCCAGAATAGCCTCTCACGGGGCTATCAAATTCAACACTGTACCGGAAACGATCTCATGTTTAAAAACGGGCTCGCGTCACAATAAAGCCTGGCACGCAAGGGCCTTGCACAATTAAAGTCCCATGACTCGTTTGAAAGGCACTGTTAGATTCGTATGTCCTTTGTATCCACAAGTTGTGTTAATCTGGCGTGCAACACGTCCAATTAAGGCAGCGGGAAAAGATTTAGCTTAAGAAGGCACCGTGACCACTAGACTGTTCATTGTTGGGGTGTAATCCTCAGTACCCGTTGATAAGCCCAGCATAACACTCCTTAGCCTGGGAACAAGACGAATCTGAGAGCTCATGGTTTTCATCAAGCCCCCACACAGCCAGACAGATTTCAAGAATCCCGGTTGAGCCCATCACAACCGTATATTTTATATGGGGCAGGCTTTATACAATGCTCTTAGAGAACCAAACATGTTCACAAATGGAACGGAGAAGGGAGGGGGCGGGGGATTAAAGTAACGGCGCACTGAAACCCTCACCGTACGACGCAGGACAATGCGACGAAGCCAATGCTCTTAATGGTAGCTAATGTGTGTAACCTACAGCTTTATATTGTTTTGCATAGGTGATTATTTTGTGAAGAAGGTGAAAAACATCCTTTTTTTTTAAACATGTTCACTCAATTCTGTTGAAAATAACTATAAAAAAAATCACATGTTGCAGTAATACTGACCTATGTTTTAATAAAAGTGCTTGCAACATCTCACATTTGGCTTTTGACTTACAAAAAAAACATCTAACCCACTCTATAGAAAATATCGAGATATAAATCGTATATCGCCATTCAGCCAAAAAATATCGGGATATCATATTTTGCCCATATCGTGCAGCCCTACCCTCTAGCTTCATGACGTCGGGGCAGTAGTAGTGGACCACGGAGAGCAGCGCCGCACCGTCGCACACGTCCTTCATCAGGTCCTCCATGACGGGGAAGAAGGGCAGCAGGCGTCCGCCTCCATGCTCCCGGCGGTACCGCACCTAGCCACCAGGGGGCGGGGGCGAGGCGGTGAGAGTCAGTGGGATGGTTTGATCGACTCAAGGCCACCACCGCTAACCCATAGACTACGAAGAGCGGCACGTGACAATAACCTAGAAGCAATGAGCGGCAGGTCCCACTGACTGATCTCAGATCTTCCACGTAGATACTGAGGCACTTCCTACGACATGTCGTCGTGTTTTAGACCAGGATTCTCCCCGGGGGGGGTCGTTCCAAAGTGGAGCAATCCAATTCCATTACAATAGGCCCACTCACACTTTGCTGGATGTTTATAGGTTAACGCAGACCAGCCGTCTAAATTCCACAAGGTGGTTCTGACTGAAGGAACGGTTTATTGTCCCCACATTGGCTAGACATCGAGGGGAGAAGCCTGGAGCACTCGACAGCTCGTGGAAGGGGGTGAGATGCTAAAGCAGAGAGCGATGACATGACAAGCATTTAATGACCAGTCAGACAACACCCCCCACCGGGGCACGAGAACGACCTGGCAAGGCAGCCGGTCGAACCAGGCCACCGGGGGAAGCTGGCTGGTAGAGGAACCCACTCACACACAGCTTTCACTGAACCACTTTCTGGGAAACGCGTGTGTGAGGCCGGTCGGTTGAGAAGGACACTGGTCCAGAGATGCACCGCATGACGTATGTACCGTAGAGGCATCACATGCCTGAGAGTGCAGTAGTTATGTTATTACGGTTCTGCATGGCTGTAAGGGACAGGCTTTTTCAATGTCCCAGATGATTAATTATAAAACAATACATGCCTTTATTTGTTGATAGCGAATGCATACCTCTCGGTCACTTGTGTTTACACCTTTTTTGCACTGCCAGGCATAAAAGAAGAAGGGACAGCTTAAAACACGAAAGGATGTTGAGCATCAAGACCCTGATCTGAGATGCATGGTTAAGAACGGCCGATGATGGATTATGGGCCTGAAACACACCGGAGGTTAAATGTGTGCATGTGGAGGTTGTTTTGATCTGGACACACAGGGATTGCTGCTGTTAAACCCATAGGCCTCCTAGGGGCCACCCACAGAACGCCGTCAGCAACATTCACTAAAAAAATGTGTGGAAGTATAACATATCTAGTGTGGTGGTTTCCTTTCGCTCCAAACTCAATCATTCACAACAGAAGCTACTGTACAACGGACATCAACTACTGCTACACGTTACATTCTAGCTAGTGAACTTTAAAAAGGAATGACTTCTTATGATGCAGCCCTAGTAAAACATTGTTTAACATTATGTGGTCAGTGGGGAACTGCCAGTTTGGGACGTTTAAATGTAGAAGGTAGTTATTCAGCCAGCTTTGAGGCAGTTTAGAACACCAAGACATATTTTTCGTGAAAACAACAAAACGCTTGAATTTAGTAAAAGAAAGTCTAAAATGAAACCTTCTACATCCCAACTTTCTATTTTCAGATGTGTATAAATATTGAATTCTCTTTTCAGAAATTTTCAGAAAGTACTTCTGTTGTCTAATGACCAGTGGAATGCATTGAAACATGCTGAAAAAGGATAACTTGTGAACTCTATATACTTGTTCAAGGATCAAGAGAATTAACTCCTATTCTGGCTAAACAATGTTTTAAACGGGTTTTGCATTAAAATAAAAAGAAAACTTAAATTGTTACACCAAGCTACACAAAACAGTTCTCTGAAGGAACAGCATACCACGTCCAAGTGTTCCTCAGCCTCCAACATGCAGTTTGCCAGCATGAAGTCAGACTGACATTCACAAACACAGCAGACGAGACAGTGGAGGTGAGGTTGTGATGGGACAGAGCGGACGAAGAGCATGGACGTGAGGTTGTGAGATTGACCGAGGGGAAAGGGAGATGAGGCCGAGGGGGAAATGAGAGATGAGAGACCGGGCAGGGGGCACACAGTTGTTCAGGGAGAATGAGATTGTAACAAGATGTGAAAAGTCGACAACGAAAGGAAAACAGTGATAAAGGGATGAGCCTTCATCTCGATGGCTGAACAGAAGTCCCTCACACACACACACACAAGACACCGACACACACTGCAGGATGGTTAAGCTCGAGATGAGGACCACATTGTGATCCCATATCAAAAGGATTCACTGAGTATACAAAAACACAAGTTGAACTTATATCAGAGTGACAGAAAATAATATAAAAACAACAATACAGCGGGCAGTTGTCCCGGTGTCAGGACGCAGGGTCTCCAACGGTAGGGTGAGCTGGAGTGAGCCACAGGAGTGTGCACATAAACACACAGGGGGTGAGCCACGGGAGTGTGCACATAAAGACAGGGGTGAGCTGGAGTGAACCATGAGAGTGTGCACATCCCCAGAGGGCGAGATGGAGTGTGCACATGCCCACAGAGGCTGAGATGGAGTGCGCACATCCCTAGAGGGTGAGATGGAGTGTGCACATCCCTAGAGGGTGAGATGGAGTGTGCACATCCCCCACAGAGGGTGAGGTGGAGTGTGCACATCCCCAGAGGGTGAGATGGAGAGTGCCACGGGAGTGTGCACATCCACACAGAGCGATGCGTGCGAGGGGTGAGATTTGAGGGATGAAGGAGGAGGGAAGCGAGGGCACGGGACCATGATCCAACTTACAGGGACTAGTTTCCAATACCATTTGGAAGGAGACTATCCAGATCGAGGGGGGGAGAGAAGGGGGAGAAGGGAAGGGGGGAGGAGATAAGGGCAGGGGGGGGCGGGGGCGGGGATAAGGGAAGAGAGGTCAATAGGTCAAAGGTTATAGGCAGCAGACAGATTTGGATCTAATCTAGGTTAGAGGTTAGAGAAAGGAGCTAGAAAAGACCGCAGGTCCGCAGATCTCCATTGGGGAAGGCAGCGAACAGATCTGCTGGCCGTCATGTCAACCATCATCTGTTGTTTGCATAGAGGTCAGAAAGGCAGACAAATAAAGCAAGTACACATCGACTGGCTCAAATGTCCTCCAGCATTCATTTCGGCTCTGGCTCCCTGTGTTGGTGTGGGAGGGAGAGAGGGAGAGAGAGAGGGAGGGAGGGAGGGAGGGGGGCAGTCCTGGCTTTACCTTCTGATGGCCGGGGGACTCCAGCGGGTGCTGCTTGACTTTGTGCTCCCTTTCTGTGTACTCCCTCATCTTCATGTTCACCTGAAGAGGGAGAAAAAGTTCACATTCAATCCGGATGCAATCCTCGGGCCGAGTTCCACAAACACACTGGCTGGCCGGTAGTTCCTTGAGTAAGATCGCTTACAAATAACAACTTGAAGAAGTTCAAGTTTCTGAAACTCACTGGCATACATATACTCATGCAGGACATAAACATCAACTCTGCATGGTCCCGGCCACACCAATATCTTGTTTCCTACTTACAGGATGTTTTGACAGCTAATTCATCTTTTATTCTGCACTCAACTCAGCACCAACAATGCGCCGTTACTGGGCACCGCATCTGAATGAACAAACTACTAACAGGTGAAATACATTGGAGCATCTCATCCTGTTTCTCAGCCTCTTCCTCCTGGTTTGCCACCACAACCGTTACAGTAGAGGCTGGAGGATGCAGAGGACGCTAGTCCACAGACAAATATACAGCATCCAGGACAGCAAAGTGTGTCAGAAATCCTTATTAAATAAACATCAACGGCAGCGCAACATAGACGACCTACATCCCGCTAACAGACAGCCGTAACAGGACGTGTTATTGATGTGTGTGTGGCATGCGTGCGTCTAATAATCTAACCTATATCAGCTCGTCATTGGCCAAACTAGGTATCAGTGGCCCACAGACCCTAAGGAATCCAAGCTGGAGCGGACAGACTATCAAACTCCCCCCAGTGACCCCGTTCTTTCACTGGGTCACGGCCGTCTACATGACATGTGACCAGAGGCCAGACACTGGCTCAGTCGCCTTGCTGTGAAGGCTGGGGATCGGGAAAGTCCCTAGGGAGAGCGGTTCCGTCCCTAGAGAAAGCTGTTCTGTCCCTAGTCAGTTGGGGCTCAGACCTTGTTGATCCAGAACAACATGGCGTCCTCCAGGTCGAAGGGCAGCTCCTTGGAGGCACTGAAGGTGGAGAAGCGCTTGACGGAGGCCACCACCTTCTCGATGCTGATCATCTCCACCGTGTAGGCCATCATCAGGGCGTCGATCATCGGCATGTGGGAACTCTGGGAGGGGAGAGAGAGAGAGAGAGACGGAAAAGGAGGGTCAATCTTTAGGCTGAAAACTTTGATACAACGCTTCAAATATAGTTTCTCCCCACTGCTGTACCGCTTTTACATTCACAACACCATCTTCCATACGTATACATTTCTAAAACAATATACTAGTAGTAACCAACTGGGCCCAGTTGCTACATGCTGGACCTCTACACGACTTTGCATGGCTTTTTAATAACGCTTCACACCCAGAACCACAGGTACGTCTCAGACTGGTTCAGGCCTGCTCCACAACATCCTGATCGATGCAGGGAACCCGTCATCCCCTGAACTCATCCGACGCATACCAGAAAGTCTTTAATGCCTGCAGGAGGCAAATGAAGGCCTACTATCTGTCGTTTATTGTTTGAAGGTGTGTTCGCTAGTAGTCTGGTGTGTACTAGGTATGCAATCCCTTTGCGGTAGTGTTCCGGTGAACGCAGGTTACCCTGTTCTTTGTTTTAGTTTTCATCGAGCAAGACAGACCAAAATAAAAGTCCTCAGCTTGGATTTCTCAAACAGGGGAAAAAGTAGACATTGTAGCTTCAAATCCCTTGTGTTTGTGTTTGAGTAGTACGAGTAGTTAGGAGCGCAGTGCCAGCCTCTCCACCATTTAGAGTAATCTAATTGAGGAAAAACACAGAGATTAGGCTGCTACTTAGAGCAATTCAGTGCTCCCTCTGCAACACAATGAACTGAGGTTATGACTGGGAAGGCTTTTTCACTGAAAAGGGCAGGAAAGACTTCTGTACACAAACATCTACCGATTCTTCATCAACAACCCAATTCACAACTTCAATACCCAAGTATTTGAATAAACAGATTAATAAGGAAACAAAATAACTTGATCATATTGGCGAAATAGATAATTTCATAATAAGAAGGGCCATGAATCATGATCTGTTAACGCATTGATTTCGGACCACAGATAAGAATCAGATCTTTGTCGATTAAAATGATTTTGAGTTGAGGAAACACATAATCATCTCTTCACACCATGCAGTACCACTTACACACACACTAGACTACATGCCCATGTCTATTGGCACAGTCCGTCTGAGCTTCGTTTCTGAATACCCCCTCTAGAGACAGACACAGAGAGGATTCCAAGGGGGACAAAATGCTGGATCGGCTTGCAACGCTTCCAAAGGTCAAGAGTAGTGGTACAATACGTCCACAGGTCCAGCATGTGCATACACACATTCACACCTCTGATACCTAGTGTGTTAATGCCTTGCAGACTCAATACGTCCACAGGTACAGCGTGTGCATACACACATTCACACCTCTGATACCTAGTGTGTTAATGCCTTGCAGACTCAATACGTCCACAGGTACAGCATGTGCATACACACATTCACACCTCTGATACCTAGTGTGTTTGCATACACACATTCACACCTCTGATACCTAGTGTGTTAATGCCTTGCAGACTCAATACGTCCACAGGTACAGCGTGTGCATACACACGTATTCACCTCTGATGCTGGCTGTCTGTCAACGCCTAGCCGAGTCAATATCTCCACAGGTCTAGTGCATGTATAACATGCATACACACCCAGGCAGCTTGCGGTGTGGAAGAACCAACCCGGGGGTCAACGTTCCCTGCTGGCAGTGTGTGTGTGTGTGTGTGTGTGTGTGTGTGTGTGTGTGTGTGTGTGTGTGTGTGTGTGTGTGTGTGTGTGTGTGTGTGTGTGTGTGTGTGTGTCACACACACACACAAACACAGGAACATGCTGTGAGATTATTCCACCAGACTCACGCAGCCCTGCAGAGTGCAGACATGTGACCCGGGAGAGGGGTCTGCCAACCCGTTTCCATGGTAACACAACATTGCACTCAGAGCCCTGGAATGGCTGAGGAGCCGAGGGTGCTCAATGTGTGTGTGTGTGTGTGTGTGTGTGTGTGTGTGTGTGTGTGTGTGTGTGTGTGTGTGTGTGTGTGTGTGTGTGTGTGTGTGTGTGTGTGTGTGTGTGTGTGTGTGTGTGTGTGTGTGTGTGTGTTCTGCTCAGTGAAACTGTAACACGTCATATCGTATTGCTGCCGGGAGGCCACAGGGCTCTCTGCACTTTCTCCCATCCCACTGCTCAGTGTTGTGTGGGGCGGACCGGGCGTTGGAACCAGCACCTCTGACTGAGACAGACCTGGGACCACACAGAGGTCTACGCCCTGGAGAGCATCAAACAAGAGCTGCCCCATAGTACCAACCGGGGTTCAATCATCTTTCACCTAAGTGGAAAGATATCTACTGCTCGAGCAAATGTTTTTTTCCCGCTTTTTTTACCTGCCCGATGGTAAAATCTATTGTCAAGTCTGGACATGGACAGACATCCATGTCAAAATGTTAATCTTTCTCTGCTGCCAGTGACAGCGCTGCTGAACAGTGCATGAGTAAGTAGGAAGACGGCTCAGGAGTCGAGAGGGAGACAGCTCAGGAGTCGACAGAGAGACAGCTCAGGAGTCGACAGAGAGACAGCTCAGGAGTCGATAGGGAGACAGCTCAGGAGCCGACAGGGAGACAACTCAGGAGTCGATAGGGAGACAGCTCAGGAGCCGACAGGGAGACAGCTCTGGAGTCGATAGGGAGACAGCTCAGGAGTCGATATGGAGACAGCACAGGAGCCGACAGGGAGACAGCTCAGGATAAAGCAGTGAGCAGGCTCAGGAGCTGACTGAGAGCCAGGGGAAGACTGGTGTCAGATGAAAGGAGCGTATGATGATCCGGGGGGAGGATGAGAAGGAAGGAGATGGAGCAGGCTTCTCCTCCTGGCTGCATAGCAACACAATATAAACGGGCAGGGAAGCCCCTCATCCATTACTTAGTGTAGCAGTAGAAACCTGAACCTCTGTACATGAGACAGGCTCGCTAATTTATTATTTTCCACATACATGACGTCTCGGGTGAACATGTTGGCGATGGCCTCCACAGGGGGTGCCTGCGATAGGTCGCAGGCTTCCAGAGGGGTCCGTGTTCATCCAACCCCCAGCCCTGCGTTAAGCCCAGGATCTACGGCCTCAGCAGGAGGATTGGCTAAAGCCTGGACCGTGGGCCAAGGCTCGGTCTGTTCATAATAACCAAAATGCTGCACTCGGTCTGAAATAGGCTCAGGGTCAATTCAGTACCACATCCCCTCTCCTCAGCTCAATGGGAAACAGCTGGCAGCAGACAAAAGTCAAATGAAGAGTGAGAAGTAGAGTTGGGCGTTTTTTCTGATAGAACGGTATACCACCGTGTGTGTCACAATAAAAGGCTGAATGACCTTAAGCACACGTTGAATTTGGTTTGTTGACTTTAAATCCTCAATTAAAAGACGAATCGAATTCCTCATTTAAAAAAATGTATCCCCAAGTGAGCCCTACCTTTATCCCTTTATGGTGATTAGTCGATACGTACACAAGGCCTAGACTATATAAATATACCACAACCTTAAAAAGTAGAGAAAAAAAACCCCGGAGAAAAACATGAAACACAATGCCATTGCAGTTCTCAATCTCCCGGTGAAACTGCTGGTCAAAAACCCCTCTGTGAGGCAACCGAGAAGTTAGTCACCCAAGCCAAATCGTTTAAAAGTAGCCTGACAACAGCATCGCCATAGCAGACGCAGGAAAACATCCGCCAGAGCTATTCACAGCCTTGTCCATCCAGGCATGAAGAGTTCTCACAAGGGCATTGTGAGCCAGCAGTCAAATTCCACCACCTGCTTTGAATAGAAGCGCAAGTAAACCACGTTGGGCCGTTGCATTCAAACCAGCAGGAATACGTCTGGAACCCACACTCACACCTATGTACTCTCAACAGGTCTCGCCAACGTCCAGAGTTAGAAAGGAGACTTTATCCAATAGTTGACCGATATCCAACTGCATAAAAAGGTATTAAGGCTATGATGGTCTGATAAGAACACAAAAGGCCCTTGTCACCATGGACTGTGCAGAGTATCACAGATCAGAAGTTAGGATAAGCAGGAGAGAGAGGGAAGTACTTTGCTCATGTGCTAATATTTGTGTCTTTCCCTCTGTGCGTTTGACAAGCAATGTTAAACAGAAGCGCGCTCTCGCAAGAGAGGCTGACCATGGTTTGCATACCGCCTGATAATCGAGGTCCTGTATCAGGCCTGGTGGGGAAGACATTGAGAGAACTCCAACCAACACAGCGAGATGCAAACTGTGGGAACCACAGCTTGATGGAGAGGACTGGCATATCGGCTACAACATATCAGTAACTTAGCAACAATGGTTATTTAAACTGGATTTGAGACAAATTTGATGGAAGAATTTTCAACCTCTTAAGAGGTTTTCAACCGAATTTTCAACCTCTTAAGATGCGTACATCTCAGAGTGCAGCAAAACAAATGAAGTGCTCTTCCCATACTCGGAACGGGGTAGGGTGCATGCAGACCACGCAGCCCCCATCCCCTCATCAAACCCCCCTGCTGGGAGACCCCCGGTCCATCCAACCAGAAACCCTCTCTCCTCACATTTACCTTTAAATTAACGGCATTTAGTTTTGGATATGCTTTTATCTAAAGCGACTTACAATAAGAACATTTGTCAGAAGAAAGCGAAACGATATATTGCGGTACTGTACGTTCGATACAGTAAGGATGTTAAAGGTCCCATGGCATGCCACCGGGTGTGGTGTGATGGTATTAGCCGCTACAAGCCGTTTTGGAAATCTGCCCCTTGTGACATCACAGGTGGGCGTGTCTGTAGCAAACGTTGCTCATCGATCCGTCGCACTTCCAGTTAGACACGCCCACCTGTGATGTCATAAGGGGCAGATTTCCAAAACTGCTTGTAACGGCTAATCACCCTCACACCTGGTGGCATGCCATGGGACCTTTAATAGAACCAAGTGCCAAGCACTAACAATGGCCAGGTTAACCCATTCCCCGTATACAACAAAGATAGCTAGGATAAGATGCTTCTCAATGCTAAGTGCTATTTTTAAGTGCAAGGACGTACAACATACACAAGTGCGTACATTAAGTGCCTGGACGTACAACATAAAATAAGTGCGTAAGAGGGGCCTGTGGCAAGTAAGGGGGGGGAGGCTATGTGTTAGTCTAGGTCAGTGGTTTTCAAACTGTGGGGCGCGCCCCCCCTGGGGGGCGCCAGAGTTCTTCAGGGGGGGGCGCGACGTGAGAAAAAAATAAACCCGAAAAAACCCTTGAAAGACGATGATTCAAATCATCAGTCGTACTTCAACTGTAGAAGTAACATAATAACTAAATCAATTTTCAACCGTTTATCTTCGTGCAAACCATTTAACAAATCTACACACTTGTATCTTCAATAATATCTAAACAGAATTTCGATATCATTTAAAATGTCTTCAGAATCACAGTTTTAGTTTCATACCGCTTCGTTTTCAGCTGTTTTCATTGAAGACGTCAGCCCATTCTGATACACCTACTTCTAGACATCGTAACTCATTCCTTTTTCAACCGTTTACCATCGTTCAAACCATTAAACAAATCTACACACTTGTATCTGCAATACTATCTAATCGGAATTTTGATAGCATTTATACTTTTTTCAGAATCACAGTTTTAGTTTCAAACCGGCGTCGTTTTCAGTTGCTTATAATAATTTAGGTCACCATAGCAACGCCGGTAAACAAACCCCGCCGAATAGTCGAATCTCTGGACTGAAAAGGCAGATCTGATTCGACTCAGAAAATTCAGAGTCGGGGACCCTGAATGAATCTGTAAACTGGCAGTTTACACAGATTAAGATGTTCAAATGTATTTAAAAAAGGTTAAGCTAAAACATGCTTAGATAAAGTTGTTAAATTGTGTTGTTTAAATACGCAAAAAGATGTTGTAATGTTTCAGAAATATGTTTAAAAAATATGTTAAAAAATTTGTTTCAAATGTTTTAAAATGATGATCGGAGATGTTTGAAAAGTGTAAAATAATTAAAATAGCTTTCAAAACACAGGTATTTAGAAAATAAAATTGGGGGGGGGGGCTCAGCTGAATTTTTTTCTCTGAGGGGGGGCTCACTCACTCACACTTTGAAAACCCCTGGTCTAGGTGAACTCTAGAGTCTTCTCCTCACCATTTTGATGGGCATGGAGGCAAGGTCTCCGTCGGTGACGGGCGTGTCGTCGCTCTCCACCACGTACAGGCCCTTGCGGGACAGGGCCTGGAGGACGCAGAGGTGGGACTGCAGCGCCGACGCCTGCTCCGTCTTCAGGATCAGTGAGCACACGCGGCAGTACAGCTCGCAGGACAGCAGCAGCCGCAGCACCGGGGGCTTGATGTGCTCCTGGTCGTACTGGTCCGTGTAGAAGGGGTCGCGCAGGTCTTCCGGGATGTGGTCTGGGGGTGGAGAACGCAGAGAGACCCACTTAAAGCCAGAGAAATAAACATGTTAAACGTTGTCAAGGTTATTACCCTGATGAAGCCTACGATGCCCAAAACATGTCTGCAACTTTTTAAGAATTCCATTATGAATTAGCCTATTTATTAAAGCTTTTTTAACTTTCTGAAGAGTGCCTTGGTCAGCCTATCTTTGTAGCAAAAGTTATATTGAACATTTACCTTTTAGGGCAATTTAGCAGATGCTATTAAGTTACCAAAGCGCCAAACATGCAAAGGCGACAGACAGCTCGTTAGCTAGGAGGAGCCGGGGATCGAACTAGCAACCTTCCGGTTACAAGTCAACCCGCTCTGCCTCCTGAGAGAAGTCTTCATGTTGTCATTTGTCATTCCATGAGCGACCCATCATAGATGCATGAACAGAAATAGCAAGGCCAGAGCGCACCATGATGAATATGCAAAGTCACTCATCAACAGAGATTCATATCCAAATATTGAACTCTGTTTTTTAATAAACCCTTTTGAGATCAAACACAGAACAGGCTAGTGGTGCATGCTAACACAGAGCCAGGCCTTCCCACTCCATAGAGAGCAGCTTCTGGGTGGGTCGTACAGAGGGCCTCCTCCACGTATATACAAACACTACTGGAGCCGTGAAGCAACGGGAACACCCTGGGCTATAAAAGGGGTTTCCACAACTTCACATGTGAAGTCTTTAAAGGCCCACTATGCAACTTTTTTAGCCAAAATTACATTAAGTATGCAGGTTGAGAGTTATGCTGATGGTTCTGCATCCATTTCTGGGTTGATTGGTGGGTGTGTCATTTACCCATGTCGCCTCTCCA
Source organism: Gadus morhua (assembly GCF_902167405.1). Taxonomy (NCBI): domain Eukaryota; kingdom Metazoa; phylum Chordata; class Actinopteri; order Gadiformes; family Gadidae; genus Gadus; species Gadus morhua. Next base: position 26,669,861 of record NC_044058.1, on the reverse strand, counting down.
GTGAAAAAGCGCATATGCAACTTGATCTGTTCGGACCGACACAATCCGGATGTGACGCAGCGGAAGTATCCTCGAAAATGTAGTCAGATTGTAGTTTCGAAAATGCTTTACGGCACAGACACACCCCCAAACATGGCACCGGCTAGATATAAACAGCCAGTTGCGAGGCAATTGTTGTCCGAGGTAGGAAACCCAAACGCCGCCGTGTTTGGGTGCATGATAGAGTTTAGATCGGGTTAGATTAAATAATCTCGGATATAAATAACGATCTCATCTCATCGTCATCCGTTTATCCGGGGTCGGGTCGCGGGGGGAGCAGCTCAAGCAGGGGGCTCCAGACTTCCCTTTCCCGGGCCACATTGACCAGCTCTGACGGGGGGATCCCGAGGCGTTCCCAGGCCAGTGTTGAGATATAATCTCTCCACCTAGTCCTGGGTCTTCCCCGAGGTCTCCTCCCCAATGGACGTGCCTGAAACACCTCCAAAGGGAGGCGCCCAGTAGGCATCCTTGCCAGATGCCCGAACCACCTCAGCTGACTCCTTTCTAAGTAAAGGAGCAGCGGCTCTAATCCGAGTTCCTCACGGATTACTGAGTTTCTCACCCTATCCCGAGACGCCAGCCACCCTTCTGAGAAAACTCATCTCGGCCGCTTTTACCCTCGATCTCATCCTTTCGGTCATCACCCAACCCTCATGACCATAGGTGAGGATAGGAACGAAGATCGACCGGTAGATCGAGAGCTTTGCCTTGCGGCTCAGCTCTCTTTTCGTAACAACGGTGCGGTAAAGCGAACGCAATACCGCCCCCGCTGCTCTGATTCTCCGGCCAATCTCACGCTCCATAGTACCCTCACTCGCGAACAAGACCCCGAGGTACTTGAACTCCTTCACTTGGGCTAAGGACTCATAAATAACGATAATCGGGTTAAATAACTTCACATGGTGTGTCTGGTGTGTTTCCAGCATTCGTAGTGTTGATCAGCAGAGAAATAGTCCGCCAAGACGTTGAGGTTGCTTAGCAGCCAGAGACTCTGTCCATGCAAGTGAACGGAGCGTTCACTCTTCGTCATAACTATCAAACCAAACATCCTTCACATTCACCGAGCGAACATTCTGAAAGTAATATGCACATTTCTCGCTAAAAATGTTTCCATAAACGCATTTAATTGCGTAACTATGTTACTATTTCCACCCAGAAAAAAGAAAGATGTCGGCCGTATGCTTCTGTGCAAGGGTCACTACTATGGTCACTACAGTAACGAATTGCTTTACGGCACAGACCCACAAACACGGAACCGGCTCGATATAAACACAAGTAACTAATGGATGGTTATATTCATCATAGATCAGCCGACTAAAAAGAGACAGAGAAACCCAATGTCGGAGGAACAGAAGAAGAGAAAAGGGAGACAGACCGACAGAGAGGCCAGACACGAGTAAACGTTGGGCAAGCTTTTCAGGAATAGCGTGAACTGAAAGAAAAAGAAGACTGCAAATCAGACGCCGACTCGGCCGTGTTGCTTTTGAAATTGAAAGTACCCTTGGGTGAACTTTGTCTGCGTAATATTCTTGATTCTGATAGTCTCTGTACACATGTGTTTGCTCAACCATTTTTTTGAGCCCTGTAAAAATTGTTTTCTCGACCGTTTTGTTGTGAGCCCTGTTTGTTTCTAGCTTGCTTGGTTGCAACCATATAAACACCTTTGTTTCCATGGGTGTTTTGCTGTTCGTATGTCTCGTCCCCCAGATACAGACTGAATCCCCGAATCCAGGTTCTTGTTTATTTCGATTATTATGTTGGCCAAACCTCTTACACTGATTGTTCTGTTCAACCTAAGATAAAATAATTATAACCTAGGGTATAAATTCTCCCCGTCAACTATAAAAAAATATGGATTTATGTTTATTGCAATGCAAATACACCATTTTAAAAATGTATAACCTTGCCTACACTTTATGAACATCTATTTCGGACATGGCTCCGCGCATTCGCCGGCTTCTCTGAAAACAAATGCACATGGCTCGCGTAGAAGAGCATGGGGAAGGGACGTCAACGAGTTGTTACGACAGTGTTGTGAAATATCTACTACGAAGCTTTAGGGGGCGCTGTGTAGAGAAATGTGCGTGCCAAAACCAAGAAAACAGCCAAGAAATGCCCAAAGTTGCATAGTGGGCCTTTAAAGAGAGGCAAACCAAAAACAAATCGGTTTGATGTGTGATGCACACACAAACACTAATGCTAATGGAGTTTCAACTATGGGTGGGACAAAAAGTTGTAAACACCTACTCAAGTTGTAAAAACCGTACATCTTATCAGACCCAGACATGAATGAATTTTAGGAGACGCCGAAGCCATCAGCTCAAGTGACAACACTCTTGTCCTCTGAGCATAACATAATGGAGTCGTCATGTCAAGGGTGGTAGGACGAAGCTACAATAGTATGTAGACGGTGTAAGAGAACACTTCACACTTAAAGAATGCAGATGACTGCCATAGCGCCTGCCATGATTTGGTTTGGACAATGGACTTTTGTGTTCATCAACATGGAAATCGCCTTAAATGTCAATCTGGTGGGATGTCAGCAGAAACCAGAGGAGCATGGAGAGTGATGTCACTTCTGACCAATAGGATAACAGGAGCACCACTCATCCGCAAGCACTCTCCCATTAGCGCAGGGCAAGCAGGCCCGCGCCCAATCATGCTCCTGAAAACATCTTGAAACACGAACAACCCATGGAAATGGTTTGATTAATAGTGTGTTATTCTGACACAACTCACTCATCCCAAAAACTAGTAGAACATATATACATTTAGATTCTGTCCTTAGTGTCTGGCGGGTATACAGTACACTTCTAGTTAGTTCAGTTTACTACAGAACAACTAGAAAGCCCATAATGAGTGCTACACACACACACACACGCACGCAGACACTATTATTGTGCACATGCTAATGAGCTTAGCGTTGTGTAACGGCATTAGGCTAGTAGTAGACTCCTCCAGTGTGCATTACAATAAAGAACAGCTTCAGGGAGACTCCTGTGGAGCTTTGCTTGCTGAAGCAGAAGAACACATACTGTAGGAGGACTGATTACAGGGGGAGAAAACAAAAGTGTCTAGCCAGGGAGGGTCTCTCCACGGTACACTCTCCCCTCACGAGATGCTGGTGCAGTATGCGTGGCTTCATTACAGACAAGCATGCAGACACACACAAACACACTACCATACTTCCTAGTATGCTAAACTGCTAAATATGCTAAAGTTGTGGGTTTCCTAAGAAGTTTGGGAGCTTCATTTAGGAAATAACATGAATGGCTCATTAGCTAGATCTCTGATGGGCAGCACGACGTATCAGGGAAGCTGGGACAATAATAACTAATTCGTAGGTCAAATTTCCCAAAAAAACAGAAAGCGAAGTAGAAGGATTTCAAAGTAGAATAGACCATGGATTTCCATTCATTCGAGCGAGTGATAATTTGCTTCCAGTAAACTATAAACAAGGGAGCTACCGCATGAATGAAGATTAGATCATTCAAATGATTCATTAGAATCATTTGAAGAAGGATACAGATGGCAGCGTTGTGGCCCCACAGACATCACCATCACCATGCAGAGCAGTAACAATTGCCCTAACCCTGTTTTGCATTTGGAAGCAAAAGCGTTTATCATCAGTCCAAATCACCGGGCAGTTTAAAGGTTTAATGCAAATCCTAGCTGTCATTCGGTTACCTAGTTAATGGTTATGCACTGATTCAGGGCTGATCAGGACATGCAGCGGTGGGCAACATGGGAACCACAGGTTACTGCAGCCCTGTTGTTCTCATCCCCAGAGTCTAAGCTCAAGATTCCTTGTCGCACCATTTAAATTCCCCAATCTGGCCAATCAGCACCATGCATGCCCATGTAATGTCACATCACACTGTGAGTGGAGGATAGGGACGTTGAAAGAGGAGGGGGCATATGGGTTGAGGAGAGAAGTGGGGGAAGAGGAGGGCATATGGGTTGAGGAGAGAAGTGGGGGAAGAGGAGGGCATATGGGTTGAGGAGAGAAGTCGTGGGAAGAGGAGGGCATATGGGTGGAAGATAGAGGTGGGGGAGGAGGAGGAGGAGGAGGAGGAGAAGGGCATAAGGGTGGAGGAGAGGGGTGTGGACGGAGGAGGAAGCACCTGGAATGCTTTTTCCCCTTTCAGACCGAACCAGTCCGAACATGACATCATACGCCCTGCTCTATGTTGGTTAAGACCATTCAACAGGCATGCATGGACCTGACGAGTCAGCAGGGAAGACTCCTGCTGCCAAGACCGTCCTGGCTCTGACTCAAGACCCAAATATACAGCCGGGGAAAGGATGTTCTTCCGACTCCCTTACTGTTAGCGCTTCCGACTCCCTTACTGTCACAATATAGAACGGAGAAAACCGTCCCTATAAACAACATACTTTCAACTATACGACTGTGGAACTACTGCATGAGAAAATCAATGCTAGCCCTTCTGACGTCACGACATCACAAAGCAAAATGCTGCACCGTTCTCTGTGACAGCGTTTGTATGCAGGCCTCTGGCAGCCGGTCACAGCGTTTATTACCTGGGGTTAAGACATTGGGTGAAGGTGAATGGATGTTCTGTAGGGTTACATTATAACCAAGCACTTCTAGGGCGAGTCAACCTCATGTCTGAACCACCTTGTGAGTACGCGCGTCAAGTGTACAGTATTTGTAGGAAATAACTCACCAATGCCGTAGGCTTTCGCAAACAGCCAGCGTAGATTGGCATCTATCTTCGCCCTGGCAGAATCGTACATCTCCAACGGTACCACCTCGATGCTGCCCTCTGCGACCGCAGACAAATCCATTTTCCAACAGGTGCTGTCCCCTCCGGCACATAAATCAAGGTCCATCCTGCAATAAGGAAGGAAACGCTCACATTTTAGAAAACCATACAGTACGACAGTGATACGATATGTCAACACACTGCTGTTGTCAAACCTGCGGCCTTCAGAACTCAAGCTTTGGGTTACGCAACAGGCACGACAATGACCAAGTTTTTGTCTAACTTTCATGTTGACATACTGCTTCTGTCTGTGGGTAAGTAGACAAGGTGTGAACTCCAAAAGCAGTTAAGATTACGCCTGTTGTATCTGTCCAGGTCTGCTCCTCCAAGTGGAGATCAGCCTTAGCAACCACTAAACTGTCTGGATTCAAAGCAAAGCATTCAGGGTTTCTTCTGTCTGGAATAATCCATATGTATACAGTGGGTCAAAATACTTGTCTGCCAAGCGTGTTTGCCAGCAGCAAGATTGTAGATTTCTACCAATACTAAAGTGTTTCATTTAATGAAACAATGAAAATACGCCCTTGTATCGTGACGATGTTGGTTTCACTGTTTTTTTGCATTTAATTACTGTAGATTAGTTCCCAGTATTTTATATAAATGGTACCATAATCGATATCAATACTGTGAACAATTTACATAGTTATTAGGATAACATTCCCCTGCATTACTAGATGCTACATGGCAGGCACTGTATGCAAACATCGATACTGATTTCAATAACAAAACATTAAGCATTAGCCTGATGCCTTCACTCTTAATTGTCTAGCATCATAGCTAAAATCTTTGCCTGAAGCAAAAACATTCCAGAAAACGGGTGTTTTTACTTCAACTAGTGGTTATCCCAGTTAATTAGCCTGCTTGGTCTCCACTGACACACCAACACAACCTCCATGCAAGCTTTTAGTAAGTACCTTAAATACCAGAGCTTTAGTCCTGAAATAAGATGACCATATGATGCATGACTCGAGAACCGCAGGAGAGATAAACCTGGTATTCGATCACCTGGTTTGATACAGGTTAACATTCGGTTACTGGTATGCCCGTGTACACCAGCGTAACCCTCCCAGTGTTACAGAGAGAGTTAGGCTCCGTCACCTCCATAACGACTGTACCTAACCATCACCTAGTTAACAGCATGTCGTTTACCTGCTAGACAGTACATAACCATCAGCTAGTTAACAGCATGTTGTCTACCTGGCAACAGTACAGTACATAACCATCAGCTAGTCAACAGCATGTTGTCTACCAGACTAGGAAATTCATAACCATCAGCTAGTTAACAGCATGTTGTCTACAGTACATAACCATCAGTTAGTTAACAGCTACCTGGCTACAGTACATAACCATCAGCTAGCTAACAGCTAACTGGCTTCACAGTACATCACCATCAGCTAGTTAACAGCATAACTAACCTAGCCACTCAGCGGCTCAGACTTTGACAGTGAAAGAATTTCATAAACATAATGTTGCAGGACGTTGCAGAAGTAAACGTGTGTGCTAACGTGCTACCAGCTAGCGCGCAGGACCAGAGCCAGGCGGGCCGCCACACGTCTGACGGGAACGTCCACATTTACCTGTCCGAGTGGCGGGACGGGTCTCCTCTTCTCCCCTCACACAGCGGGGGGGTCGGCGACTAGCTCAGGGCCGGCCCTGCTACCCGCAGCGGCTCGCTGTGCACAAGAGCAGACGGGCAGAGGCGGCAGCGCATCGTAGCAGCGAGGCTAGCGGCTAGGCTAGCAGCTAGCCGGGGATGCGGAGCGTCTCCTCCCAACAACACGACGCCCTCCGCGGCCTGCAAGACGGGAGACTCACGGCGGCCTCCTTCCGTCGCTGTTCCAATAACCGCAGCGTCTTCAGAGGTTTATGTCAAATAAACGCGGCGTCTTCAGAGGTTTATATTCATATTTTAAGGTATTTAGTCATCGGTTACCACCAGCATCACACATACACACACTCTCACACACACAGTACGCGCTGCCCATAGAAACCTAATTATTCCCTCCAGTAGCCTAGACGTGCGGGCTACGACTGCGCATGCGCGATTACCTCTTCAGCCACACAGCTGTCAGTTCAATGACCACCGAGTGTTATTATTATGGGTTGACCGATATGATGAGGATGTATTTACGAATAAATATATTTAGATCATCTTATGTCGAACTTCTGGACTCGGATTGAATAAAACAAAAATATATACTGTTTAAATAATAACCACTGTTTATATATCACCATTCATAGGCCTATGTAGATATTTAGCTGATGCTTTTATAAAAATCTACCTACAGTTAATTCCAATACATGCAGCCTTTATATTATTAGTTGACATTGGGGAAAGAACCCAGTATCTGGATTGAGAGTCAATCCCCCTAACGATTAGACATCCCTGCACTCTCATATGGTGCATTACTTGAATTAAATTTGAATAAAAATATAAAGACTATATGACATATGTATGGATATACATGCCTTTAACAGTAGGCTTCCCATGGTAGAATGGCCCATTCATCAGCCCTGTGATGTCCCTGTCTTTCTGCTATTGAGCAATCCTGACCCCTAGTGGTTTAACAGGAATTTCGTCAAGTAGCCAACTATACAATCGCCTCCTTAATCTATACAATCATTATAATAACCCACTTGGTAAAAGATAAAAACCATAACATATTAACATCAAAAGCAAAATGCTTCTATTTTTACTCGTATGGTATACAGTCGGATAGGTAGGAGAGTATAAGTGTGCAATTACATTTTGATTGACAGTTAAAACCTCTCAGCCATAGACAGACGCACGCAATATAATGAGAATGAAGGGCATTTTTCCAATATAACATTTATTTTGTCCCTCATTACCTACAACATACATGGATAAGTGGGGTTGAAAAGTCTCAGCATTTTGCTCTAAGAGCTAGAAAATAGACATGTCAATTACAACTCTTGCAGGAGGGCCTCTTAATTGGCTGTCTATACACACGGCCTTTGCGACGCTTCTGCAGCAGCAGGGATCTGCATCTGTGTGGAGACTTGTGTGTACCTCATACAGACAACACACCACCAGGAGGCGCTAGCGCCCAGTAGGGCGTGACATGACTGGGCTTTACTTTACTGGGGCTGCGGTTTAACACCCCATAATCTCCCGGTTCCTCATATAGTGCATTACCTGAATAAAATGTGAATGCAAAGAAAGACTTGCATGGATATTGATAAATGTATAGGCCTATGCATGGACAGAAGGCCTATCGGTAACTGATTGTGGTAAATTAATAAAACCTGTACGGATATACATAAAGAAAAGGTGGATGAAGTAGCGTGTAAATGTCCATTTATTTGTTTGGGGTTATGATGACAAATATAAGTGTTTGCATTTTATTATGTTGCATTTTTTATTCATTATTGCACGACCTATTAAGTCAAGATTAATTTTAAAGACATTTTAGAATTTAAATGGAACTGTTAATTTCTCATCCCCTTCCATACAAAGTAGGCCGCCGTCTTTGTTTTTCTGACAATGTGCAATCGTGACCTCGAGTGGCAATCGAGTGGTTGAAGTCGATATTCGTCAAGTAACTTAGTATTTACAGTTGTCCTTTTCTTGTCTTTGGAAAACTGATTGTGAGAATATGATTTGGATAACTTGTGTTGACTGATTAAATTAGCATTAAAGTGGTAAAAATAAATATTCAATACATATGAATGTATACAATGAACTTAAAAGCATTAACACATGAGTCGTTGCCATTTTTACCAAGAGCTCTTTATTTATACAGAATTTTTTTTATACATAATTTCAAAAATCATTAGAAATACCGTAGTATTTATTTATTAACGCAATCTATTAACGCAATCTGAGCAATTATAATTTAATCAGCAAGTAACATTTGAGTAAAGGCCATATATTTGGAACGAAAGCCTTAAAGTGAGACCGTTTGTTTCAAGTGCTTTCCTCGTGGAGAACAGGCGAAGTTTGCACCCACCCAAGATGATACTTCTACAAATAAAGTCCAATGAAAACGAGGCTCATCGCATCTTCTCCCAACAAAAGCTATCCCAACTCGGCTAGTGGCCTCGCAATTCACAAACTCCCTCATAAAACCGACAGGAGACGATAGTATTTCCAGGCGTATAAAAATAAACTATATGTCAACATTTGACCCCTAATACCATCCGCGCCCCCCCCCCCCCCCCCCCCCCCATTCCAACAAACCCTAGTCCAGGTCAAGGAATCTACAGTTTCAAATAAACCTCTTGTGATATAACATCTGTAGCCCCTTTGAAGATGTGTGAGAGAATATTCTGGCATGGACAACAGAGCAAGGAGCCAACTCCTACCCTTATTGCCCCAAAGCGACCTAGCATCCTAAAACAAACAAAGGACAGCAACACGTATGCATGCACACCCTCATATTAAAAAAGGGCAGAACACAATGCATACGCATTTCGATTTTCTTTGCAGTAAAAAGATTGTGCGACACGTCAGGGGAGAGACACCCAGTAATAGCGCTTTGAGAAAGGTTTGGCTTGGGATATGAAGGCGCTGGGTGTCTCACACACACACACACACACACACACACACACACACACACACACACACACACACACACACACACACACACACACACACACACACACACACACACACACACACACACACACACACACACACTAAACCCCCTCCACAAAGCAGCACTGCAAAACAATTAATGTGCAAATATAGTAATGGTGGTCACATGGGAAATCCCCCCCCCTCAGAAGGTCTGGTCGTCGTTGCAGGAGTCGGTGGGGTGGCCGAACGCCTCGCAGATGTCGCAGTAGGGCCGCTCGTCGCCCTTGCTGCCGTGGTAGGTGCTGTGCGGGGGGGAGTCGGGCATCTGCTCCTGGGTGGGGCAGTCCTCGGTGTCGTGCAGGTCGAAGCAGTCGCAGATGTCACAGAACAACCGCGGGGGAACCTTCTTCTTCACCGGCTCCTGGTTGGAGCTGTGGGTGGAGGAGGGGGGGAGACCGACACGTTAACATCACAACGTTCAGCGTGGCACACACGGCAGCAGTCAAAGAGACACTTGCAGGTTGGTGTGAATGAGTCCTAACCCAGAACGAGAGTTTAATAAACCTGCTTCAGGTAAGGCTGCTCTAACCAGCCGACAACAACACACATACTTTTGAAACCCTGTTGCATCAGGACGGATGGTGTGTAGATTTCTCAGTCTGCCAGAGAAATAATGGATGAACGTTAAAAATTTGACTCAAGGCTTAACACTCGACATTGTGTTTCTAACTCTCTATTCATTCTAGCTCCGGCGATTGTCTTACCACACGTTGATTCTAGTTAGAGTTTTTGCTCTGTGCGCGTGCACGGTGGATTAAACGAACACTAGTCCTGCTGTCAATTCTATATTTTAAATTGGATGCTACAGACCCTCCCTCATCCCCACATGAATTAACCGGGGAGGCCGCCGTGGCTCTCTGAGGTGAGGACTCACCCGTTGTAGTTATCCAACTCGCTGGGGTTGTTCCCGTTGAGGGCGGCGGTGGCCAGGGTCTCCAGCTTCTCCTTCTGCTCCTTGTTTCTCTGCTGCAGGTCCACGATGACCGAGTTCAGGAACTGGATCTGTAGTCGAGAACCAGCGCCGTCAACAAACATAACGAAACATTCCCCAAAAACCACAAATGTTAAACCAGCCTGAGCTAAACACCATCGTGCCTGGCATCCAACCCCGATGCCAAGATACAGATAGAGACGTCAACCCCTTTAAACCTTCCTAAAAGCACAATATGACTGAACGACTGAAAATGGTCCCTACATAACATATATGTCTAAGAAGAGAAACACCTAAGACTAAAGAGCATTGTGAGACATGGTGGGATGGATCCAGGACAAACGCAACACAAGACAGGTGGGGGACATTTGTATTTGTGTAGCGGAGGAGTAAAACGGTCACAAACCGCAGCCTGTTGTCAGAGTAGTGACGGGCAGTAGGGACGAGAGAGAGGAGAGAGAAGACAAAAAGGTCCAGATATCAACATAAGAAGAAGGCGACGGCCCCGACGCTAGACGGTGCGCTCGAGCCATCGCTCACATGATCCGACACGTTCCGGAACAAACCGTAGACATGCTCCTGTTTAAGGATGCAGCTGAAGACACTTTATGAAATTTGCCAGCATTCCTTTTTTACCCTGATTGGGATCATGACTGTTAAAAAACTTTAATAGATTTAGATCCACCGATATTTAAAGAATGGTCTCCATTTTTACAAAAAGTGGGGAAAATTACTAAGATATACCTGGCTCTCCGCCATGTCCATGTCCTCCCTCAGCTTGTCCACGACGGCATCCCCTGGAAGGTTAACGTACGTTAAGAAGGGTAACTTAAACACTTCAAACACACGTTCACTTTTGCATGTTGTAATTGTGAAATCCGGCTGTGATGATTCATACTACCGCCCAAAGATGGTACGCTGTAGGGTGGAATCTGGGGTTTGATTGGCAGGTGTCAGGTTCAAAAGGGGAGGAGGTGGGGATGTTACCTGTGGGTTGAGGGACACGTGCTGCTGCTACGTCCTTCTCCAGGTTCTGGACCTGTCCCTGGAGGCCGGTCTTGTCCTTCTCCAGGGCCTTCACGGTGTCCTGCAGACCCTTCATCTTGGAGCTCTCCCCACGCAGCACCGCGAGCTGCACAGAGAACCAATAGCATGGAGCGGTGCAGCTTTTCTTCCACAGATGGACCCGTTGTCCATTAACTTCTCTAAAAAAGGTAGCAACTACATGAAAACACACCGGCAGTCTTGTTGGAGCAATGCAAAACGTACAATGAAACAGTAATCTGCCCGCTGTTCAACTTGGATGTGTTGCTACCATATCCTTCATGAGCCCAACCCATAGATAAAAGAAATGCAAATGGATGATCCATGGGTGAAGGATCTGACGGTCACCTCTTTCCTCAGGGCCTCCAGCTCCTTCTCAGAGTTTAAGGCACTCTTTGAGGTGGAATGCTTGCCGGTCCCCACAGGAGACCGCTTCTCCTTCTCCAGCTGCTTCTTTAAGGTGCTCTCACTGTGGGAACACATCGGGAACTGTTAGGAGAGGCTACAGGACAGGACACGGGCCAGTGTGGCAACACACAGATGACTGTTAGGACAGGCTACAGGACAGGACACGGGCCAGTGTGGCAACACACAGATGACTGTTAGGACAGGCTACAGGACAGGACACGGGCTAGTGTGGCAACACACAGATGACTGTTGGGGGACGACTACAGACGATGAATAGGGGGACAGGGGCCCCACAGACGATCACTTGGGGGACAGGGGCCCCACAGACGATCACTAGGGGGACAGGGGCCCCACAGACGATCACTTGGGGGACAGGGGCCCCACAGACGATCACTTGGGGGACAGGGGCCCCACAGACGATCACTAGGGGGACAGGGGCCCCACAGACGATCACTTGGGGGACAGGGGCCACACAGACGATCATCATGGACCAAGAGAGGGAGTCAGAAGGAAACAGAAGAGATACAGAGAGAGACATACAGAGAAAGACAACGATACAGAGAGACCGAGAGAGGTGTGACCTCATCTTGCGTAATATGGATTTTATACTTAATATACAACAACAATTGTTGGCAATTCCAGCAAGACAGAGGCCAGGTAGTGGGATGGCATGAGCATGTCGGTATTTATGGATAACGTGCCAACATGTACAACAAAGAATACCTTATGATATTGTTTGGCAAGCTTTAAAGGCAGGAGACAAAAATAAGATCAGGCAATGCAGGCATTGTTAAAGAATGTTTAAAGTAATCCGTGACCAAAACCTCCCTTAATCTTTAGATTACGCCCTCACCTTTGCTTTAGCTCCTCAAACTTCTTTTTGAGCTGAGAGTGATCTCCCTCCAGCTAGAAAGAGAAAATACAAAAAACATGTTATCTTTAAAATGCTGAGGTACAGCCATGTTATGTTGTCTGATTCTATGATTTAAAATGTGGAACTATAAACCATGTTATGTTGTCTGATTCTATGATTTAAAATGTGGAACTATAAACCACGTTATGTTGTCTGATTCTATGATTTAAAATGTGGAGGTACAACCATGTTATGTTGTCTGAATAGATGATTTAAAATGTAGAAGCACAAGCATGTTATGTTGTCTGAATCGATGATTTTAAATGTGGACGCACAAACATGTGATATTGTGTAATTCTAGGATTCAAAAAGTTGAGGTACAACCATGTGATTTCGTGTGACACTGTGATTTTAAATGTAAAAGTACAAGCACGTGTGTCACGCGTCAGGGTTCACAGGGGAGTGATCGTTGTCCCCCCCCCTCACCTTGTCATTGAGGTGCTGCACCTGCACGAGGTCACTGTTCTTCTGCTGGTCGCTCTCCAGTTGCTGGCTCAGCCTGTGGTTCTCCTCTTGCAAGGCTTCCAGTGAGGTAGACTTGTCTTTAAGGTCCTCACTAGACCCAGACACATAGCCATGTCACACAAGGAAACATCGTCATATGTTCATCACTTATGTGTGATGAGAAAAACGTTTAATAAAAACCGTTATCATTCCATCTACGATGAATCTACGCATTGTCGAGACTAGTCGTACGAGTCACTTAGGGTTGGCTGGATCAAAACAAATAAAGTGGCCAAGTGAATCCTGTTGCATGGCTTTGACTAACGATTATGTTTAAGTAAAAATATCTTTTACTTCCTATGTATAATGATTATATTACATTATACCATTATTATATACCATTTCTATTATAGCTTAGCTCAGGAGGTAGAGCAGTTGCCTTTTAACCAAAAGGTTGCTAGTTTGATCCCCAGCTCCTCTTAGCTGAGTGTTGATGTGTCCCTGAGCAAGACACTTAACCCTAACTGCTCCTGGCGAGCTGTGTCAATGTGTGTATTAACCGATGTAAGTCGCTTTGGATAAAAGCGTCTGCTAAATGCCCTTATTGTAATTGTAATAGAACGATTCTCATAATCATAATTATATTTCTAAGAATTGGCGCATTAGTGCCCGTCTAAAACATGCCTGTTCGGAATGGGCCTATAGCTTGGCCGCTGGTATGCTTTGAATTGGTTTGGAGAACCACTCATCCAAACTATTTCACACTCTACCCTGCACCTCACAGGGTCCTCAGAAACACACCAGCCGAATGTGAGGTCAAGCTTACACACAGAGAGTCTTGACATTTCAGTTAGATATCCTCGTGACGTTATTTTACAAGCAGACACACAAAGAGGGTCGCCTCTTTGTGTGACCCTCGATATCAACAAAGCGGTTCTGAATGCGTCTGAACAACCTCAAACGATCACGTTAAGAGAAAAATAAGCCAAACGATCTTACATCTCCTGGGAGAGAGTCTTGATTCGTTGAGCATCGGATTCCAGCTTCTCTTTCGATACGTTCAGATCTTCTTGATGCTTGGTATTTTGCTGCTTCAAAACGCCCAGCTTAACAAATTAAAGCATAAACGCATTTAAAACGACGACACAACAAACACCAGCTGAAGTTGAAAGAAGCCAAAGATGGTTTTAGATCTTAGACAAACTGAATAACACCAGAAGATCAATCGTGGTCAACACGGCATACAATGATATCAGATCAATCCAATTGAGGTCTCAAATTAGATTTAGAAACGAGTGTGAAAACACAAGATCTGAGTTAACGGGCTCCACAACTACCTGTGACTCCATCTCCTTCTTGGAGACTGTGAGCTGTTCGAGCGACGCCTTGGCCTGGCTCATCTCCTGCTGCAGAGAGCTCTTCTCCTGGGCCAGTCGCTCCAGGGACTCCACAGAGTTACTAGAGGCATCTGCAGCCTAGAGCATGTCCAGGGAGGGGGGGATAGAAACACTGACTCAAAACCTCACCGCAAACCTCACAGGAAAAGTGTTTGATCCTCGGAGGGCAAATATGAAAAGATTTGGTGCCCATTTCGTGATCAACCCATCTACTGACCATAACCCCTAAATCGGATTGTGAATTAAATGGCGTGCATTGGGCTGTTGCTAGGCTACTTTTTGTGTGTGTGACATAATAAGTTAACATTTTCATCACAATTGAAGGAACTAGAACTATAAAGACTACAGAGAGTAAAATAAATAGAAAGATTGAAAAAGACTGCAGTCACCTTTGGTCTCATAATCGATATAAAGTGTACGAATATTACTTTCTGTCATTCCCATGTACCTCTGGTCCAAACGTTTGACCAGGTATACAACGTTTTTTATGTTTGTTACTTTCAGATTGAGTCAACTGAGGCACATAATGGCGAGCAATTGCCGCTTTTCAAAACACCCCTTAGCGAAAGACACCGATTTTAGATCCGGTTATGAGCCAACAGGTGTCAGAATGTTTCGGAAATAAGGGTTACCCAGAGCTGGTTAACACAAGGATGAGAAAATGGTAGTGGGAAAGGAAAGTGGAAGGAGAAGGAACTGGCAGGCATGCAGTTAAAGATCGGGGTCTAAGGCTAATGTTAGTGACTTCATACTTTGCAGTAGGGGGGAGAGGAATACCTCAAGCTGCTTAGATAGAGCAAGTTTGAGCTGGGCGTCAAGCAGGGCCACTTGCTTGGTGGCTTCGTCCCTCTGTGTTTGCAGGGCGTCCCTCTGAGCTCTCAGGTCAGCCATATCGGTGGTTATTCCCTCCCTCGCCCGGTCGGATGCTGACGCCTCCTCAGTGACACTCTTGCACTGTTTCTCTAAGAGCTCCTTCTCGTTTTGTAGGACCTTGGTACTGGCCTCCAGACTTTCCCTGGCTGTTTTGAGCTGCTCTACCTGCTCCAGGAGTCTGGAGTGTTCTGCATCGCTACTCTCCTGGCTAAGGCGGAGCGAAGATAGATCCTGCTGAAGCGTACATTGTGCGGCTAAAAGAGTTTCCTTCTCTGAAGACAGGGAGCTGGTCTGCTTGGTGACTTCGTCCCTCTGTGTTTGCAGGGCGTCCCTCTGAGCTCTCAGGTCAGCCATATCGGTTGTTATTCCCTCCCTCGCCCGGTCGGACGCTGACGCCTCCTCAGTGACACTCTTGCACTGTTTCTCTAAGAGCTCCTTCTCGTTTTGTAGGACCTTGGTACTGGCCTCTAGACTTTCCCTGGCTGTTTTGAGCTGCTCTACCTGCTCCAGGAGTCTGGAGTGTTCTGCATCGCTACTCTCCTGGCTAAGGCGGAGCGTTGATAGATCCTGCTGAAGTGTACATTGTGCGTCTAAAAGAGTTTCCTTCTCTGAAGACAGGGAGCTGGTCTGTTTTTGGAGTTCCTCAAGTTTAGATGACAAGTCTTCTTTGTCTTTTGCCAAACTACTCTGCTCTTGTTCAACCAGCTTCAGCTTAGAGCTCAAGTCCTCTGCTTGCAGGGTTAAGGTTTTCTTTTCCTTGACTTCGCTTTCTAGAGTGGTAGACATCTTAGCGTTTTCCTGTGTCAGTGAGGAGACCGTCGTCTGAAGATCCACAATCTGTCTAGAGATGCCATCCTGGCTGGAAGTGGCTTTATTCCTCTCTTCCGTCGCAGCCTCAACTTGAGTCTCCAGAAGACTCTTTGCCTCTGACACTGATTGTACTTTTCCCTTTAGCTCTTGGATTTCCTGGAGCAAACCCTCTTTCTCCTTCTGCAACAACTGTGTGTTCTTCTCATTGTCCGCCTGCTTTGAGTTGAACAGAGTACAATCTTTGGTAAGGTTCTCTACCCGTTGCACAAGTTCCAAACGAACTTGTTCGGCGTCTGCTTTCAGCTTGTCATGCTCTTGGATAAGTTCGTTTTTTCCCGTCTGTAGAACTTCCATGTCAGCCTGATGTTTTTGCAATTGTTTCTCTAGATCTGTTTTTTCTTGTCTCAAAGAATTGTTCTTGGCTTCAACTTGAGCTTTTTTCTTCGTCAATTTCTCCAATTTCGCTGTTAAACTGGACTTCTCTTCTGTAAGGTCGGTGTTTGTTTTGGAGGAGCTGTCCAACTGATCCTTGAAGGTCCGCAGTTCACTCGCTATCTTATCTCGCTCCATCAGAATAACCGTTTTGTCAGAGGTGGCTTTCAAGTTCTTCTCTTCAAGTTCTTTCACCTCAATAACCAATTTCTCCTTCTCCATCTTTTCACTTTCCAGAGAAGACTCCAGGGTCACTTTATCCTTCTTCGTGGCACAAAGTCCCTTCTCATGTTCAGTTATCTGAAATTTAAGCGCTTGGTTCTGCTGTTCAAAAGTAGCAGACAGTTCCTTCACCTTTTCGTTGGACTCGACCGATTGCTCCGACGAGACCCGAAGCTTTTCCGTTAGCTCCTCCTTCTCCTTAAGCAGTTCCTCCTTCTCAGAGATCACCTTTCTTTGGGCGGCTAGCATGTCCTCCTTCTCCTGCAGGAGCTGGAGCCTCTCGGAGTCAGTCACCTGACTGCTCATCTTGAACTCTTCGAGCATCTTGGCCATGCTCTGTTTGGAGGCCTCGACCTCGTCCTTTTCCCTCGTCGTCTTCTCCAGATCCTTCTTGGTGGCGCCAAGACTGTTCTGAAGATCCACATTCACTGCGTCCAGGCGTTCCTTATCAGAAGTGACCGCACTGATTTGAGCAGACATCTCATCCTTCTCCTTCGTCAAAGTTTCGGTCGCGGCTTGCAGCTGGCTGTTCTTCATGGTGAGATCTTCCTTCTCCAAACTCAAGGACTGAAGCTTCGCCTGCAACTCTGAGTTTTTAAGATCAAGAGATTTTTTGGAGTTACGGGCCGAGTCTCGCTCCGAAACGAGGGTTTCCCGCTCCAGGGTCGACTTTGACACGGTCTCCTGGAGCTCCTCCTGAAGTCGGCTCCTCTCTTTGCAGACGCCTTCATAGTCCTCTAGAAGCTGCTTCTTCTTCGACTCCAACTGCTGCAGGTCCTGCTGATGCTTCTGCAGTGTCTCCTGTTGGTCTGAGCTCTCTCTACGAAGGTCTTCAAGCTGGGTCTCTTGTTCACGATTCGCTTGCTTCAGGGTTTGATTTTCCGCTTGTCTCTCCTGGAGAAGGTTTTTAACCTTTTCCAACTCCTTACCCAGAGAGCCCTTCTCCCCGTCCGACTGCTTGTTGTCATTAAGGAGCTTATCCGTCGCGGTTTGCAACGACTCGTTCTTGAGGGAAACCTCCTTGTGGCTGACTTCCAGTGCAGCCAGCTTGGCCTGTACCTCAGCAAGCTGCTTTTCTAGAGCCTCTTTCTGGACCTTACTCTGCTCACTCTCCTTACACGCCTGCTCTAGAGCTAGACTCTGCGTCGCCGCTTTCTGGGACAACTGCTCAACGTCCTGGCGGGAGGAATGAACGTCAGCTGATAGACGCTGGGGAAAACAGAGGGAGGGATGTGTATACATACAGGAAAAGATGAATCCCAACATAAACCGAGCAGGTACAAGCCACAAAATAACAACATTATGAATAATAATAATAATAATAAATGGTATGCAAATGAAAGGTGAAGCTGCTGAAGCATAAAACCAGAGGAAGCACCCAGCCAGACCTCCCACCAGCAACAACCGCGTTGCAACATAATCCTTTGTTTCACTTTGGATTAACATTTTCACTGAGGAGAATAAGGCAGATAATATGTAAACGTGTAAATAAGACTAAATTTTTTATGTACAACAAATGCAGCTAAGGGACGTGTCTTAACCAGTTGTAATTATTGTTTTACATTTAAAACAAGGGTTATAATACAAATTACACGGATATCATTAACTACATTGGAGATGGATTGCCTCAGATTTACCGGAGCAGAAGTGAAAATGTTATTCCAAAAATGACTGAATGCACTTGAACACCGAAATGCCTATTTTGTTTAAATAAGCTGATGCATCAAAATAGTCATTGGGTTTGTTGTTAGTGAACCTGATTCAGGTCAAATCCTGTGCATCAACTATATTTATGTTAAGCAGCGAAGAAAGCAACCTGTAGATGTCATCGAATGAAAGAAACCCTCTGGTGCGTTAACGCACATTAGACTGATGATGTCGTACGACGCTTTTGCTTAACCGAACGGGAAAATGGAAGTTGAGCCTTGATCTTTTGAAAGAGTTCAAAAGCAGAAAATGATTACATATTAATTATAAAATGTATTTCCTTTTTTCATGTTGGTTTCATTCTACTTGGAAACTTGGGAAAAAAAAATAAAAAAAAATGGAACAGCAAAATATTCTCTCATCGAAGCATCTACGTCTAGCTGGACGCGGATGAAAAGGGCTCACCTCAGACTGCTCCTTCAATGGCCGGAGCTCAGAGACCTCCTTCTCCAGCTCCTGGGCTGTGCTCCCGGAGGAGCTGAGCTCCGCCCGCAGGGCCTCCAGCTCCTTGGCGTGGAGCTCCGAGGCCTGCTCGGAGGCCTTCTTCTGGGCCTCCTTCAGCTCCTCGACCAGAGCTTCACCTTGTTGGACGGTCTTCTCCTACATGGGAGCGGGAGGAAAGAGCACGACTGAAAAACAGTCCAAATTTGAAACACGAACCAGCAAGTATCTGTTTGGAGCGTGAATGTGATTGGAGGACTTTTAATGGGGGCGGCATGTGGCTCAGGTGGGAGAGGTTGCTAGTTTGATCCCTGGCTCCTCCTAGCGGATTGTCAAAGTGTCCCTGAGCAAGACACAACGCTAACTGCTCCGGTTGCGTGGTTGTCTCCGCTCTTGGTGTGTGAATGTGTACATGAATGGGTGAACACGAGGCAATATTTTAAAGAGTTTTTAGTGGCCACTGGTTAGAAAGGTCGCTATATGAATAAGAGACTGACCGATATATCGGTGGGCCGATATTATCGGCCGATAGTAGGCATTATCCAAACTATCGGTATCGGACGATTAATTAATATTTTAAAAATTATTATTATTATTTATTTTGGTTATTGTGTTTTTGTTCAAAGGACTTTGAGTTTCATATCTTAAATATGTATTTTTATAAATGTAATTTATCAGAACTTTAATAAATTTTGATTTTACTGTTGTGACAATAAAACAATAAAATAAAGTTTACTTTTAAACTGCATTACCTTATTATTTAGTGACGACTCATAAATAACTACAAATAACCAATGTTAGGGAAATCTGTTTATGTTTTGTTTCGAGTTTCTGGAATCTCTTTTTAAATATATATCGGCCGATATATCGAAATATCAGATTTTTAAATCGCCAAATATTTGTATCGTATCGACCTAAAAAATCCTTTATCGGTCGGGCTCTAATATGAATGCAGTCCATTTACCATTAGCTGAGCATCTGAGAAGCCTCACAAAAATAGCTTATCCCGCCATTACTTGAAACAGACGCATCCCTTCATTTCTGAAGTCACTGCAAACCATCTCCCGAGTTCCAACGCTCTCTGCCGTCAGGAACGCGCACAGCAGCGCAGCGCTGCAACAGACGGGACGCGGGCTGGGACCTCACCAAGTGGACGATCTTCTCCTGGAGGGAGGAGGCTTGAGCCGAGAAGGTGTCCTTGGTCTCAGCCAGCTGCTGCTCTCTTCTGGAGAGCTCCTGCTCCTGCTGCTCGGTGAGGTGTGCTACCCGCTCCTTCTCCTCCGCCAGCTGGCTCTGCAGCTCCTCCACCCTCCTGGATACGTTGAGGGAGCCGGGGGACATAAGAGATAGAAGTCAGTTCAGTCTTTCCACACATCGTTAGGTTCTATTTGTGGTGGTAGCTAACTGACGGGGAGGGGCGGATATTGGATATTCAACGGATATTCACTAAATTGTAATATATTTATAGGCATCCCATATACAACAGGCATGGATTTAAAGAATAAATCAAGACTAATTTCGGATACTTTGATCCCTCAACTATCCCTCAACAAGCCCTTCCATGTCATAGCAGTGATGCCCTAACCTTAACTTCTGTGTATCTATCCATGTTATGGTAGTGATGATCAACCTTAGCTTCTGTGTATCTATCCATGTTATGGTAGTGATGATCAACCTTAGCTTCTGTGTATCTATCCATGTTATGGTAGTGATGATCAACCTTAGCTTCTGTGTATCTATCCATGTTATGGTAGTGATGATCAACCTTAGCTTCTGTGTATCTATCCATGTTATGGTAGTGATGATCAACCTTAGCTTCTGTGTATCTATCCATGTTATGGTAGTGATGATCAACCTTAGCTTCTGTGTATCTATCCATGTTATGGTAGTGATGATCAACCTTAGCTTCTGTGTATCTATCCATGTTATGGTAGTGATGATCAACCTTAGCTTCTGTGTATCTATCCATGTTATGGTAGTGATGATCAACCTTAGCTTCTGTGTATCTATCCATGTTATGGTAGTGATGATCAACCTTAGCTTCTGTGTATCTATCCATGTTATGGTAGTGATGATCAACCTTAGCTTCTGTGTATCTATCCATGTTATGGTAGTGATGATCAACCCTAGCTTTTGTGTATCTATCCATGTTATGGTAGTGATGACCAACCTTAGCTTCTGTGTATCTATCCATGTTATGGTAGTGATGATCAACCTTAGCTTTTGTGTATCTATCCATGTTATGGTAGTGATGACCAACCTTAGCTTCTGTGTATCTATCCATGTTATGGCAGTGACGCCCTAACCGTAGCTTCTCTGTATCTATCCATGTTATGGCAGTGACGCCCTAACCGTAGCTTCTCTGTATCTATCCATGTTATGGTAGTGTTGACCAAACTGTAGCTTCTGTGTATCTATCCATGTTATGGCAGTGACGCCCTAACCTTTGCTTCTGCGTGATGTCTTGGTTCATCTTGGTGAGCTGCTCAGAGCTGTCTCCAGAGGACTTCATCATGTTTGAGATGTCCCCTTCCAGCTGGGCCTTGTCCTTTGCCAGCTGCTCCACCTTCTCCTCCCCGGTCTTGAGCTTCCTCTCCAGGCCTGCGGACGGATGGGGACGGGTCAAGACAGATGCAATGGGAATATCAGTCCATTGGATTCAGCCCATTTGGTTGGTTTAGCATTAACCATCACTTCACCCTTTCGCCATCCATCCAACGTCAGATTTATGAAGGCTCTTTGACAACATCACAATATTATGGCAACCATCATCCCAAACCATGCGTGGACTACCTAGTCAAATTGGGCTCAGATTGAGCTGTGAGAACATGGGTGTGCTCATGTGGTTTGAGCGAAGGGTTAGAGCCAATGTATTGCAATACTGTTGTATTTGATGGATGCCATAACAAAAAAGAACAATAGAAAAAGATCTCACCTGCAAGTTGACTTCTAAGGGTTTCGGATTCAGTGGTCAGTGATGTAAACTGCTCCTCCTTCTTGCTGAGTTTATCATGCATTTCTGAAAAAAATGAAAATCAATTCAGCCATAACTTTACTATGAAACTAGTCGACTGATAAGGAAGTCATTATTTTAGATGTAATCAGGCAACGGTGGAGAAAGAATATGGCTAATACGTTACCTTGCACATTTTTGGCAGACATCGTCTGTTCCTCTGCATTTTCTGTCAACTTGTGTTTCTAAAGAAAAAAAAAAAATCATATATAATGCATGTCAGTGTTTTTCAACCTGTGTACTGACGGCAGGGTCCTCAGGAACCTCTGGCGGAACGGACGGGTACTGCAGCTGGTTCATTGATGTAGTCTTGGATAAGACTAATTTAATTATACACATCGATATATATTAAATATAAATAATGTTTAGAAGATATTGTAAAATTGTTTGTTATTCTAAAAAAAATATGTTGCTTTGTGCATTCCATCACGTTTTCCATTGTAATATTTTTCATTGATGTCTTCTTTTAATTTGTGCTAAATATTCAGATGTAAGCAGTGTTTCTGACTTTCTTTCCGATGTACCCAACTGGCCACAGCCGTCTTGTGGTAATAATTGTGTTCAAAGGGGGTGCGGGCACTCTATGCTCAGCCACTGCATGTGTATTTATTGGGAACCATCGCTGTACGCAGCACCACTTAGGTATTTTACCCCATTATAACTATCCATTACTACTATCGTATTAAATCAAGCAGGTGACGGTAAATATGTTTGTTAATAATATCAAATATGGTTCTTAAAATATGACAACATTTATGCTTAACCAAAACACAGACGCCCATCGGTGTGTCTATGAAGCTCCAAACAACCCCGTGCTGCTGGACCAACTGACCAGGCTCTTCAGCTCCCCCTCCTGGGTCTCCTTGTCCTTGTCCGCCTCCTTCAGCGCCAGCTCGCCGGCGTGCAGCTTCCCCAGGACCTCCTCCATCTCCACCAGGTGCTGCTCCTCCGCCCGCTCCACCTTGGAGTGCAGAGCCTCCTCCAGCCTCTCCTTCTCCTCGGTCAGCCCCAGCAGCCGGGCCTTCAGCGCCTCCCTCTCCCCGAACCAGTCCGTGCTGCTGGCCTCGTGCCGGGCGGCCGCCTCCTCCAGGGCCGTCTTGTGCTCCACCTTCAGCCGCTCCAGCGTGGTCCTGGTGGCCACCAGCTCCTCCGTCTGGGCGCCGGCGCCCTTGCTGAGGGACACCTTCAGCTCCTCCATGGCCGCCTGGTGGGAGGCCAGGGCCGACTCCAGCTTGGAGCGCCACAGCTCCGCCACGTCGGCGCTCGCCTTCTCCGCCTGGCTCAGGCGGTCCTGCAGCTGCTGCTTGTCCCCCGTGAGCCGGACCGAGGCCACCTGGACCTGGGCCAGGCTCTCGGCGTGGGCCCTCTCCTGGCCCTCCAGCTTCTCGCCGAGCGTCTGCGTCTCCTCCAGCCGCCGGGCCTCCAGGGTGGCGAGCTGCGTCCGCAGCGAGCTGATCTCCTCCAGCAGAGGGGAGGGCTCCGGGTCGTCGGGGCCCTGCTGGCTCTCCAGACGCAGCCGCAGGTCGGCCACCTCCCCCCCCTTGAGGGACAGGTCTCGCTCCAGCTCCATGATGCGAGACTTCTCGGACACGGTAACGACCTACATGAGGACAAATCTAACCGTCAAGGTGGCGAAGCGGAGGCGGAGACGTGCGTGTTCCGTTTGACGGGTTCAAACAGTGTTTAAGTGCATCAATGTAAAGAGCTATCATTAGTATCATCGTCGTGAACACAATAATGATCTCTCTAGGAACTGTGAGGACGTAAAGTATATACAAATAATAATGATTTAATATATAACAGAGCACTAGCTTACAGCAGTATTTACGCAGCATGGTCAATTCAAGAATATACTGGCCTCTTGTGGCCACAGAAAGTATGGCCTTAATGACTGAAATGATGATTGAAATGCAACGAAAGTATTTTGGCCGTATCTGATCGACTCATTTCTAATGTGTATTTCTGTATGATTCACGTAGAGGGGCCACTTCAAATGTTCCCGTTATTAAGGAGGCAGATGCACCTTTTCAATACGTATCCCCCAGAGAAGACCATTTTATATAGAAATCTTCTACATGTTCCAACTTTTCCCTATTGCTAAAAGCCCACTTCAACACTCTTACACAAAATCTATATCAACCTAGAAAACGGTTGAATACTCAAACTGGATTTTGCGAGTAACGAATAAATATAGAATATTGATTGACAGTCTCGGGGGGAGAGCGCTGTTCGGTAGCGGAGGGCCGTCTAACCGTCCTGGAGGAGGCGTGGGTGGGAGGGTAGCAGCTGTGGCATCAAGAGTGAGGCCTGCACACCAACCACAACACGCACTACGAGGTCACAGATCTAGCTATTGGGGGGGGGGGGGGTAAGTGGTTAGGGTAGGGCCTTGTGAGGCCATCGTCTTGGTACTTTTTTCAAATGAAAATGAAATCGAATGTCCTCAACGAAGTCCTTATCTCTTAAGACCTCAGGGAAATCGAGATTGCTGCGTGATGTGGCAAAGTATGACGCTATGCTGAGCTTCAGGCCGGATGTGTATTACATTCCACTCCAAGTGGAAAAGCATTTCCTAAGAACCTGTCTTAAATTTCTCCCATTTTTTAACCAAGCAATCAGTTAAACGTCTCCTGTGTGGTCTAACAGGAGCGTCAGGTTTATAGCCAGAGGCCATTAGGACAGCGCAGATAAGCGTTAGTGTTTCTCGGCAGTAGCCTTTGTCTCTCTCCCCTCTATCTCTCTGCAGAACAGGGAACATGGCAGCGCAAAGGAGTCCATTACCCTAGTGTCTTCTAGCTCCCTTTGGAGTTTGTCAGCTTTGGTCTTTTCAAAGAGCAGGCTCTGCTCGAGCTCCTTAATGTGGGCATGCTCCAGTTTGGTCTGCGTCTGTTAGTAAAACAAAAGGGGAAGAGGAAGAGAACACACCAGTGCCACCATCACATGCCAGCCCACCACAGCCAAGACAGGAACCAGGAAGTGGTGGGAGAAGGGGGGGGGTTTGGGAAGGGGTTGTTGGGAGGACAGGGTGGATGGGGTCAGGGGGGGGGTGATGGGGGGGTGGGGGTGAAGGAAGGGGATGCAGGCCCCTCATGGGTTATGAGATGCAGAGGAGGTGTGGGTTGATGGATGCAAATGACTCAAAGTTAAACGACATGCAGGACGACACCCGGTGAGCACGTTGTTGTTGTTGTTATGGATTCAGAACGGTTTGTGCGGCGAAGCAGCGGGTACATTGCATTAATAAAGGTCACATCACCGCACATGTGAAGAGAAAGCAGTGTTGAATGGTTTGACACTTTTGCATTCAGTGGCAAGAGGGACGAGTTAACTGCCCGTTACTTGTGTTTTATCATTCATATTCTGATCTCCCTTTGGGGATCAGAACAGTTGAACAAATCATTACATTAATTACACTTAATATATCAAAACGATATGAACAATCACACCCAACTGTGCCTTCTCTCATTAGTGAGCAAGTCATTTACTTCCTGTATACTGCGAGTTTATAGAAACTTGACCGATGCACAGTTGTTTAATAAATTTGTTGAACTTAAAAGTAAAATCAAATAGAAAGGGACTCCCGTTAGAAAATAACCAACCCATATCAGACCCTAACCCTGAGAAGGATTAAGGCTGCAGGTGGGGGAGTGTGTCTAGGGGGGGGGGGGGATGGTGGGCATCTCCAGTGGTTCCATGCTAAGCATTGGATCAAACATAGCAGAGGAAACGAGGAAAACAACACAGGAACAAGGAAGAAAGCAACAAGGTCACATCATTGAGCAGGAAGGTACTGGAGGGAGGGTCAGCACGGTGTTAAGACAAGAAGCTTGAAATCCAACACGGATCATTGGACTGAGGCGCACGGTGTAAGATCTGGATTGACTTTGATACGGTCCAAGCTTCATGCATGCGTTTTAACCACACCCTCAAACCACGTCACGTTATATACTAAGAACACGGTTAGTAAACAATTACAGAAAAGGAAGATAGAAAGGGTGTATTCTAACCCTTTGAGAATTATTTTTAGATCTATTTTGTGGTAGGATGCCTTCAAGGAGAGCGTAACAGGCCCTTGATTGGTGAGGAACTGTGGAACAAACAACATAAGCCCTTAGATCAAACACAGTTCCATCTCACACCAGGGTACACAGTACTGCTACCTAGTAGTTAGTATTACTGCCTACTGGGAGATTATAAACAGAGAAGGTTTCATCAGGTAGGAACGAGAGTAAACCATTCCAATACAGACCACCGTTGACTCGAGTGGCAGATCTCCATGAATTGTTTATGATTAAAGATGAATCAAGAATCAAAATGATTTTAGACTATTGTCTAGGCATGCTGAGGTAGTTAGTCCTATTATATGAGTCTGAGGTAGATAAGCATCACAGCACATTATTCCGTCAATGATGCTTTCATTCTAACTTTGCATCTACATGTAAAGTTAATGTATTTTACTTTGCTGCACAGTACACACCTCGTAAGTGACAGCCCAATATCTGCCTAGATATGGCAGTGGAACAATGCTAGCACCAAGCGGACGAGACTCAGAGACAGTGGTTAACTATCTTGCGGTAAGCAAAACAGCCAGATTCAAGTAGCGTTTTAGGGATAGTGGGTTTTGTTTTGGAACGCCTGCAATAAACGCTGACAGAGACAGAGCCAACTATGCGCAAGCCTCATCCATCTCAGCGATGCAGAATTCCTGATGCTCATCACTAACGAGGTCTATAAATGCTCAGGCTGTCATCTCTGTGGATTGTGTTTTGGCTGTGTTATTTTAAAAAGGCTTAGGAAGACGAAATCAATCCTTCTACAGAGATCTTATGAAGCTGGGAAATCTATAGCGAAAGAATACAGCAGACCTTGCAGATACTTAAATTCCTTAAACGTTATTAAATGGCACTCATTTTGAATGAGCTAGCCAAGAGTTGAGTTGCAATAAAATATCACTTAAGCAACAGAGGCACATTCTGTAACAACGACGTACAAAAAATGACACGCAATTGTTACATTGTGCTTGAGATCGGGTGCTATGGATATTGGGTCGTACATTTACCTCCAGGGTTACGTGTTTATATATTATTATTCATATTTACCTCCAGGTCACCCTTGGTAATACACGCTTCTTCTACACGGAACTGAAGGTCCTCAACCTTCCTGTTCAACACAAATTAAACACAGCTTTGAAAAACTGTTTGTACTTAGGAAGATGTAATGGGTTTCCCCATTCAACACACACACACACACACACACACACACACACACACACACACACACACACACACACACACACACACACACACACACACACACACACACACACACACACACACACACACACACACACACACACACAGGCTCTGCAGAGATCATCGTGTTACTTTGCAGATGGGTGCTTGGGCTTAGAGGGAAGATCCCTACCTCTTCTCCTCCTCCAGGTGGTTCAGCAGTTCCACCTTCTCCTTGTCCGCTGCCTCCACCAGGGCTCGCAGCTGGTCCATTTTGGACTCCATCTTCAATGCCAAAACCAAAGTCAGTGGAAGACATTTCAGAGCTGTTGGAACGGCAGAGTGACCTCCCATGTCACATTTAGGGCATTTAGCAGACACTTATCCAAAGCAACTTGCAATTAGTACATTTGACAGAAGAAAGAAACAAAATATTGCTTTCGGTACAGTAAGGATGTTCATAGAACCAAGTGCCAAGCACTTACAATCGCTAGGTTAACTTATTCCTCGTACACAACAAAGCTAAGTAGGATAAGATGCTACACAACTCTAAGTACTATTTTTAAGTGCAAGGATGCACAGCATTCAATAAGTGCGTACATTAAGTGCCAGGACTTACAGCATACAGTAAGAGCGTAGGAGGGGTGTGAGGGGGTGGGAGGGTTAAAGAGGGAGGCTATGCAGAGTCTAGATGAACTATGAACACCTCTCTGGTTTAACGGTGCTAAACAGTGACATAACACCAGACGGACAGATTATGCATTGTAATAGCGTCACCTGGTCCTGGTCGTCCCGCAGCAGGTTGAGCTCCTGCTCCACCTCCCCCACGTGGCTGGTGGCCTTGGCCACCTCGGCCCTCTCCATGTCCCTCTCGGCCATGAGCTGCTCGATGTGCTGCTGCTTCTCCTTCAGCGCCTCCTGCAGCGCCGTGGTGCCCGAGATCTTACGGCTGTAGCGCGACGACGTCTCCGTCAGCTGCGGAGCAGGAGACAGGGCACGGCTCACACTTAGTGACAGGGGGGCAGTGCTACGCTAGCTCTGGCTAACAGGAGGGCAGAGCTACGCTAGCTCTGGCTAACAGGGGAACAGAGCTTGTAGCTCTGGCTAACAGGAGAGCAGAGCTACACTAGCTCTGGCTAACAGGAGAGCAGAGCTACAATAACCCTGGCTAACAGGAGAGCAGAGCTACACTAGCTCTGGCTAACAGGGGAACAGAGCTACGCTAGCTCTGGCTAACAGGGGAACAGAGCTACGCTAGCTCTAGCTAACAGGAGGGCAGAGCTACGCTAGCTCTGGCTAAAAGGAGAGCAGAGCTACGCTAGCTCTGGCTAAAAGGAGAGCAGAGCTACACTAGCTCTGGCTAACAGGGGAACAGAGCTAGGCTATCTCTGCCTAACCGAAGGCAGAGATACGCTACGCTAACTCTGACTAACAGGAAACCGGAGCTACGATAGCTCTCGCTAACAGGAAACCGGAGCTACGATAGCTCTCGCTATCGTATACCAGAGCCATTATCAGACTCAGGATCCCAGTGCAGGATTACTAGCGGGGGGGGGAGCTAGGCGTCGGGCTCACCAGGCCGGTGCGGCTGGGCTTGGCGCTGACTGAAGAGGCCACGGAGCTCATGGTACTGATGGAGGAGGCGCTGGGGCTGCGCTTCAGGCCCGTGGGCGTGGGCGTCGAGGCGGGGATCTTCCGCGCGACGGTCTTTGCCTTGGCAGGGGTGGTGGAGGGGAAGCCGATGCGGGTGACCTTGTGAACCGGTGCAAACAGGCCATACTTGGGCTGGCACTGAAAGTACCTGTGAGGGAGAGGAAGGAAAGGGACACGGAGGGTGGTGGTGTCATAGATGCTGCAGTGTATTGTACATGCCGGTTGGCTTGGGTACGCGATGCAGGTGAATACGTGCAGGTGTGGGGATGCATGTGGTTGATTTTAAGAGTGTAGACATGGGACCCAAATTTCCCCCACGGAAATCTTGATTAAGAATGTGTCTATCAATAACCTTGGCCAGACCATACCACGTAGGTTCATAATCTTTGACAAGGATAACAATGATTTGATTATTTTACTGTTCCGAATCGATAAACGTGAATGTTTTACCTCCATTGCTGAGAATATATACACTTAATAACGTAACTAACTCGTTTCAGGGACACTACAGACATGACTCTGCATGGGAGGAACAATCCCCAGAGAGTGCATCAATGGAGGCTCTCTTGAAAAAAAATCTTTTGTAAAGCCCAAAAGGCAAAAGGCTTCAGGGAGAAAGTGGGTTTCAGAGTTTGGGTACAGTGTTGTCCTGAAGCACTTCCCAGCAGAAGACAGGCATGCGATACGTCTCCAGTACCTTGTGCCTGCTACTGCTCCATCATTCTTTCCTAGCGGTTCGTCCAGTTCCACACCGCACCAATCTCCTTTGGCAAAGTCTGTTTCTCCCAGGAAGCGCACCACCCCAGCCTTTGTACCGCCAACCTAGGAGAGGGAAAAAAAAACAACACAATTTAAATACGAAAGTCTTTGTTAATACCCGGGGGTGATCAGAAAGGCAGAGAATGATCCGCTTTTCACAGTAATAAGCCCTGTGTGATATAATACGA
The DNA here is from genome assembly GCF_902167405.1 of Gadus morhua. NCBI lineage: Eukaryota > Metazoa > Chordata > Actinopteri > Gadiformes > Gadidae > Gadus > Gadus morhua. The sequence goes on along the minus strand of NC_044058.1, from coordinate 26,639,969 downwards.
TCAAAGCCAAAGAAACAAGCCATAATCTCCCTGTTCACAGAGCAGGGTAGCAGTAGGTTGAATCGAGTTTTCCATTCAAATACCATAATATGCAGCTGTGAGGTTCCCCCACATGGAGAACAGGTGTGGGAGACAGCTATTTGTGTAGGAGTGACAGGGACACATCCTGTTCTGCACAAAATGACAAAGAAAGTGCTTCAGCTTTGGAGAGAAACCGGAAGAGGAAACTGGTGAAGAGGAAGGATGGGCCTCATTCAACCGAATTTAGACAAACTAAAAGGAACAGTTGGAAACTAACTCGCCACAGGGGTTCGTCGTTAAACGTTTTTCTATCGGCCTGTGAAGGACCTCCTACTAAACCTGTGTGTCCATTGGCTTTTGAATCACAGCACACTGTGCTCTTCTATTAGATCGTGACCAATGAAAAAGATTTACATGCGTTTCCATTGGCTGATGCATGACAGTGCACCATTAGATGTGTTTCTATTGGCTGTAGAATGACAGTACACCATTACACGTGTTTCTACTGCCCGATGATTGACAGTGCACCATTACATGTGTTTCTATTGCCTGATGATTGACAGTGCACCATTACATGCGCTTCTATTTGCTGATCATTGACAGTGCACCATTACATGCGTTTCTATTTGCTGACGATTGACAGTACACCACATTACATCTGTTTCCTTTGGCATGCGACTAAGTGCACACGCTATATTTGTTGTCATTGGCCTCTAACTGACAGCACATCATTCTTTTCTATTCACTTTGTGGTGTGTGGGATGGACCAGCGGGAGGGGACAAGTGTTAAGTTTACATTCCAGAGAGACCGCCATGCTGAAAGAACAAGTGTGTCAAAGGGCCTCCTGACTAGTTGTACATTCTGGACTCATGGACGACACAAAGAGTAGATTCTACTCTCACTTCACAAGGGAAAATGATTTCATTTATCACCGCCACATTTCCCGCGGTCATCTTTGTGCATGGAAGCGGCCAAGTGATAATGGAAGGCAATGTTTTAAAAGGTTTGCCTGCACGACCACGTCTGCCGCAGTTCCAAAAACACGTACGAGATGAATGCCTACCTTACATTCACTTTAAACATTCTGTTAATGTTGAACACTGACCAGAACACGATCGTTCATCTTCAACTCCCTCTCTTTCTTGACCGAGCCGGTCTCTGATAGGTTGGAGATAGACTCGCTGTTGATGCTCGCCAAATTGGACGCCGTCATCGCCGGCGTGGAAGGCGCCGCCACCGTCTTGGCGGCGGCCGGTTTGGCCGCTGGCGTGCGGGAGGCCACGCTGGTGACCGAGGGCGTGGGCGAGCCGGCGCGCGAGGGAGGGGCCGTCTGGGTGCCGTTCTCCTCGCCCTCCGTCCGGGACAGCTTGGACGGCCGGGTGAAGATCCCCCGCATGGCCTCGCACTGGAAGTAGCGCACGCCCGCCACCGAGCCGTCGTTCTTCCCGATGGCCTCGTCCAGCACGACGCCCGCCCACTGGCCCGGGGCGAACTGGGCCTCGCCCAGGAACTGCACCACCCCCGGCTTGTTGCCGTTCACCCATACTCGGTCGCCCACCTGGTAGGTCTCCCCAGACCCCTGGAGCTCCCCTTCGGGGGGGCCGGATGAAGGCTTGTAGGCCGCCGCTGCTTTGGCTCCAGCTGGAAACAGAAAGACGAGAGGAGGAGGAGGAGGAGAGGAAAGTCAGCGTCACCTCAACTCGCCTCAGGGTAAACAACATCCAGGAATCACAGTCAGGAATAAAGCGCCTTAGAAATAAGACCAGAGCTTATTCCAGAGTTCTGTACAGGTTATTTTTACCCTACCAGTGCAGTGGAAAGGAAAGTCTGGCTTTATAAATAATACTTCCTTTCTGATGTTTTGGCTCGTATTCCACTCGTCCCCGGCTGTGCTAGAATTCGGTAGATGGCCTTACATTCCCGTTGGTATCAGATATTCTTCATTTTGTCCACATTGCAACCTTCTCAGAAGCGCTACAAGATAAAAGCGAATATATGCATATTCTGCCGAGCCTGGTTTGAAGAGGAGGCGGTGAACTGTCTGAAGGGACTGCGGACGGGTTCAACATCAGCCTGGAGCAAGATTAGCCAAGATTGTAAGCCACGATACCATATCTGTCAATGTTTCTTCCAACAAGCAGCAATGGATTGTATCCATACATATATGAACCATATCTTTATTATTGATATTCAATAATATGTTTATGTATACAAAGATTAGGTCTGATTAATTCTGTGTTATGTGGAAAAATGGCGAACTGGAGCAGATCAAGGGAACCCTGACATAAACGCTGGTAACAAATTGCAAATAAACCTGGAATTTATTACACATCATCAATATTTGATGTTTTAGCCTGTATTATTCCTTGAAGTCTAGAATCAAAAGCGTTAGAGCATATGGTGACTCAAAAACATTGAGGGAAGACTATCCTGGCTGCAGGGGTAAAAAAAAGCCTTGTCACCTCACTCATGAATTATTAAACCCAGCCATATCATGTTCTACTTACCGTTCATGTTTTCCAATCAAACTGTTCACTGCTCAGCTGAGGTGAAATGAAAATGTACACTGAAAATGTATGTCGAAAATATTGTTCAAGGATAAGTTCATTATTGAAATCTACGACTTCAGAGTACCATCCCGTACCCTGTGACCGAACAACTAAATACCAAAGACTGCAAAGTGAAGTCGTCTTGATGTTGTTTCCATAAAGCTGGCTAAACCAGCAAATATTCTGATGCCAATCTGAAATTTTGGCAAGACGCTGCAAAATGAGGGTTAACAAGGATGCTGCCCTAATCTCCATAATCCTCACAATATTATGCAGAAATAATGATGAACATTCATCTGCATTGCACAAAACAGTCACCTTTGTGCGTCCAAGCCTCCCTCCTCATTGCAGACAAAAGGAAAGAATTCAGCTCAAGCCAGAGGTTAGCCTACACCCGCTGCTCAGCTGATGAAAACTGCATGTCTGCTAGACTCATCTGCAAGCCATTCTTTGACCCTAACCATATACATTGATTTCAACTACTTTGAACATAGACAGTGGAATGACAACCACTTCCAAAGCTTTATTTTGACTGCGAAAAACGTACGTTGGCATCGTGGCGAGTGCAGACTTGAAATCATCTTCAACCTTTAAAGTCAGGCTTTGGATGATTTGTTTGAATGAGTCACACACTTATATCACAGCAGACCGGCTGGGCAAGTTCTCTCATTTAGGTGTTTGATCTTTTAACATCGTACCAGAGAGCCCAATCCATTTCAAAACAAGTCTCACCCCCCTTTAAAATACAACCCGAGTCCATGTCATATGGTGCTCCTTTACAATCATATAGGTCCGGGGTATGATCATCCCAGTCTCTTACCAGCGCTGGGGGCGGTCTTGGCAGGTGCTACCCCCGGCCGGGTGATCTTGCTTGGGATTTTGATCCCACTTGGTTTGGCCGTACTCATGTCCTCCTCTCTGTGGCCCGCGCAGCCCACACGCTTCCGTCAACCGCTGCCAACGACAACAAGGGAAGACCCGGGTTAAACAAGCAGATGGGAGAACAAAAACTGATTCAAATTTGTAAATAGATGTATAATACATTTATTTAGATAAACAAATGTTTCTGAATTGATTTTGTTGTGATTTTGTGAGAATAGTTTAGCAAAACACACAGAAACTATGTGTGGGCCGGCATTGACCAAACTGGAGAACAGCTCTTTGAAAATAACAACATAAATCATACAAGTTATTCAACACAGTTTATGTTCAGCATGCTGATGGGTTTATAGACTGTATCATAGTACCGAAGAGTTTCAACATATGTGTGGCCACTGGCCAGGGGAGGGAATAAAGAGACTACCATTCAAGGTGCCTCAGAGGGCATTCGGACACTGGTAATGTCAGGATACAGCTTTCAGTCATGTGGACTTTCAGGGCTGTACTGGCACGGGGAGTATTGCATTTCTGTTATGACAACAAGCTCTGTAGCGCTAGACAGAGTCCACAGGCAACTCTAAAAATACCCACATAGTGACCAATATACACACTTGTTTTGCGCAAGTTCATAAACTCCTCACACATTTTTTGTGATTCCCAGAAATTTGCCCAAAACAAAAACAGGTGTTTACAACTCTTTTCAGCAACCGCAGCTTGTGAAAATAAACCAGGCAGGCTAGTTAAAAGGTGGATGGTGGCTTGCTTCTTAACTGGGATTATTTGAGAATTCCAGCACCAGATAATCCTGTTTGGCCGATTTGGCTTCAAAGAGAGACAGATTAGTCAAATGTGCTGAAAAGCATAGTCCTGCCCATGGTAATTCAGGCTGACATCATGACCGAGCCGCAGAACGGGAGGGCGAGAAGCAGTTAGTAAGCATGCATGATGTCATATATTAATGACATGAATATAAATACAAGCTGAAATAAAGAATTACAAATTCAATTCTCCTGTTATTTCCAACTATGCAGAATCCAAAAATATATAAATTGACTGAAAAAAAACATTGAATTGCTCGAGTTTTTGTAATTTAAAAATAAAGATAGCAATGGGGTCTTGCATCACGTCCAACAACATGGAAAGGTTAGGAGACCGTGGCCTATCAGACTCAGCTAAGACCTTGGAAACAAAATTACCAGATGAAAACTGAATAAAGAGAAGCAATGATTAGGAGAGAGAGAATGTGCCTTTCTGAGTTTACGAAAAGCCCACAAATTTGTTCACTTACTCTTGTGTTTATCATGGGAATCTGGCGCTAAGCAATCTAACACATTTATATGGTATACTTACCAGTAATTTAAGCTAACGTGAAATAGCTGTCAGGATGGGTCTTGCTCCCAAATGAAACATGGCTATAAGAGAATAAGGAGGTGGGGGGGGGGGCTAACCGTCAAGGGGGATTTGATTCAGCCATCAGGATTGATTGCCAATAATGTGAGTACATGCAGATAAGCCTCCAACAGTATTACGACAACTTTGAGTTGTAATGGCATGCTCGCTCACTTGTTTTTTAGAGGAAGTTAAGGCGTTTATCATTTGATGTTAAGGGGTGAAAGAAAATATACATGCAACTGACATTTGGATATTTGTGCAGGCGTTTTTTGAAAAGGTGTATAATATTACATTTTGCTGTTTGCTTATGAGATAACAAGGCTCAAATAAAGGCTCATTGGATTTCATGTGGTCTTTAAGAAGTGGGCTGAAGCCAGGTGGATAAGCTGTGGAAAATCCCCCTCCCAGACGCCTTGACCGACACAAAGCATTATGTGTCTGAGTGTGCATCTCTCAGCTACAAACCCTGGGCTTTAAAAATGTAAACCCAAGCCTACCTAGAACACACCTAACTTCTATGGTGAGCAAATCATTAACAAAATCAAACAACTAAATAACGCCCTCCTCTTGGAGTCAGTTCAAGACATTTCTCAGAAGCGGGTGACGACTGGTCATTAAGCAACTGACCTACTTGGTGTAGGTTGTAAGCAGTGCTCTAGCTTTCCCCTGCTGGGTCTTTGAATGATCCTGATTTGTGCCCTGAGGTCAAAATGAGGACAGGCCTTAAAAGGAAGCATATGAATGGCTATAGCTATTATAATAGTTAGACAATCTTGAGCATTGTTTACAGGGAAGTCCATGTCTTGAAACCATATATGCAGTTCCTCAAAACAAATTCAGGCTTGGGGGCAGATTTTATACAAATCATTCTTTGTGCTTGGATGCAATAACATTATTTGCGTGAAATGTGTCAACAGAGGAAAACAAGAACACCTCCTGGCCTTGAACTATGGTAGCTACCCCCTCAGAAATTCTTTCCACCCTAACGGACTGGAGAGCTAGTGTAGCCATCTGAAAGTGATCCTCTCAGACCGGAGACATTTCCCACTGCAGTAACAGTACTCTCTAGCTGGACACCCCCCCCGCTACTGTGAGCCAGAAAGGGGGCCAAACGCCAATGTCAATGATTGGCTCCGGTATAAGAGACATGTGAGTTAGTTATATTAGGGTAGTGCTCTGCCTAGATTTTACGCTTCTCTGCCCCTAGGCCGACAAGTGCTGTGTTGCTAGTTTGTAGGCTTCTTATGTTAATCTACAAACTAAAAGCTCGCCCAATAACAGGACTGGGGTTCAGCCTATCAAACATGAAGGAAATGTATGGACGATAATGGAGTTATCCTCCGATATAGTAAATTAAGATTCTTTGCAAAACACGCAAAAACCACATACAGCATTTTAAATGTATTAACATATTTGACAAAAAAACACTGTCCGACACACTTCCATTTCCGTTCATTGCTTGCCTTTCAGGATGTAGAATTGCAAGGCTTGGATTCTGCCCTCCTCCATAATGACACATTGTACTTCCTACGTGACGAGCAACTGTCCACATAAAGGAAGCACATGCTCCAGTAATTTCTTTCTGACAACACATCTGCTTTATTGATTATGAAGGCCAACTACAGCATTACCAAAGACTACAGTGGAAGGCATCTTAAATGTGGAACATGACACAGATATATACACCAACAAATGTTTGTAAGCAATCGTTCCTCCAAATTACATAAAGATAAAACTCCATCCACCAATTTAAACAATATTGTTCTCGATTATAGAATAAAAAGGTATTTTTCTTGTACGGTGACACAGGAGGGGTCTGTGTCTTACAGTCAAAACAAAAATTATATCAAGTCAAATATTGTGTTACGGCCCACCCAAGATGTCACACGTATTTGCAGTGACAGCAAAGATCTGACTGACAAGTATTTGTGCAGTCATGATCTGTCCCTGGACTAGCTCGATTCCCGGGTGCGTCGAAACGGTGTTGAACCGCAGACAGCTCGACAACTCATCACATTTACCAGATGCTTTTATCTAAAGCGACTCAGTAACAGTCATTTACATATTAACGGCAGAGTCCACCATGCAAGGCGAGAAGTAGTAATGGGTAGGTGCTTTGCTCCGGGACACCTCGACACTCAGCTAGGAGGAGCAGAGGATCGAACTAGCAACCTTCAGGTTACCAGTCAACCCGCTTTACCCCCTGAGCCGAGCCGACCCGATGAGGTGGCACATCTGGACGGGTGGAGGTGCAGAGGTGAAGACAGGAAGAACACGTATTCAACCATAGACCTTCACTTAACGACACAAAACCCAGTTGTTTCTCTGAAAAATACCTTAGGTACTGCTAGGTAAGAAAATACTTAACCCCCCCATCCCAAACGTCACATAGGCTCAGGTTGAATCCCTGCCTCTCAAGTTGAGAAAAGGGTCAACAAGTTTCACAGCCATAACCCCCGTAAAGTTGGACGGGAGTCCCGTCGACTAACGGACTACACATGTCCACATCAGACCCGTCCATCGTACCGCAACGCCCGGCTTACGTTGTGGTACGATACGTGGACAGTTCGCCTTAAGTAGGACGGTTCGATGTGTAGCTAGCAAAGGGCTAGCCAGCGTAAGCGGCGAGGCCAGGCCGACAGCGGGGAGAGAGCTGCCGGCTAACCGATGTATCGAGGGGTTGACGCGGGTTAACCAGCTAGCTGTAACTTAGTGCAGTCTACCGAGGGAGTGGGTCTAGAGACTCCCCAGAGCGGGACCTGGAGGGGCTCAGAGTCCGCGGGCTTACCTTGTACACAGCGACCCGATCCACGTGTCTGTCAAGTACAAAATATATATTTATATACAAAGCTAGCAAGCTAGGTAGGTGTCCACGACTGCTAGAATCCGACACATACGCAGGCGCAGCCCGACGCCGACGGTAGTGCCTCGGCTCGGGAGGCGCGCCGCGGATGACCCGCTCACCGAGGAGGGATTAGTCCGCCCCACACTTTTCCTCCTTTCACAACAACTTTCTCAAAATAACTTGTGTTGATGTGTACGTGAGAGGGTTAGGGCCACGTGGGATTTACTTTTTTTGAGTTGTGAGAATAAATTCAGAATTGGGAGGTTAAAATCTGAAGTCTGACTTTAATCTCAGAATTCTGACTTTAATTTCAGAATCCTGATTTTTTTCCTCAGGCTTCTGATTTCATCTAAACGGTCTGATTTATTCTCAGAATTCTGACTTTAATTCCAGTATTCGGATTTTATATCAGTGTCAAAAAACACTTGTAGCCCTGATTCTCTTCCGTAGATGTTTAGCCGTCACTAGCTCTCCTTCATTTGGATTGATTATGTACAAACATCGTTGGGGCACTTATTCAGTGATCACGTGTCAGTTAAAAAGTAATAGAAAATAACCTATATGATAGAATCACCAGGGATAATAGGTTTCCCGTGAGATATTAATCAAAAAATTAATCAAATTTTATAATTAAACTGATATTCCCACCAGAATAACTTCGATTTTCTTTTACGTTCCAGAATTAAATTAACAGCTTGATTACTTATTCAGTTAGAAACATGTTTAAATATGAACCAGACACTAAAATAATCAAATTGCTGGTCTATTGGCCAGTATTATCATTACTGGATGATAATATTAATAATAAGTGGATTTAAAATGAAAGACAATGAAAAATTTAACTTTCAGAATGCTTTTATGAGAATGTACACAATACGCAGCCCAAAAATATATTTAATAGAGGGATGTAACCAGTGGAAACACCATACCAGTGGGCTACCACACAGAGCGAAAAAATAGACTTTAAAAACCAATTGTATCTTAATTTCTCCGCCTTGTACAATTGACCGTTACATTTAAAAAATATCATTGTGAAAAATGTTGCGTCTGACCTGCACGATTCCATGGAGACTATATTCCATAATTTGTAATGCTAGAGCATTTTAGATTTTACAAATCAGACAAAACAAAGGCAGTAGCAATAAACCTTGTCCATTGACAGGAAACTGCAAAAGCAATATGTACCGGCCTTACCTGAGAGACCAGCTACATTTAAAAACCTTGGCTAATGAAATATCAATATTAATGAGACTCAAACACAGATTACAGTTATCCACAATGGACATTCCTTTTGGTAGAAAAAAATTACACAAATGATGTCAACAACTGACTTTGAATTGGAGTCACCACTTCCCCAAGTCTTTAAAAACATTTAAGACAAAGTCCTGTGTGCATCTCATGACCGCAGCCATTCATTTGCTTCTTCGGGACACATTTCTTGGTGAACATTTAAGCACGTCTCGAATACGCAGATAAGTCCCTGTGGCAGTGGCTACCTCAGTATACTCTGGCGTATCTTCAAACGGAACAATGCCAGCTGCGAACCTGCTCCGATGGGGAACCTTCTCCACAGAAGAGGCGTCGAGTGATGGATTCTGGTCGACCCCCTGCACTCTGTCAGGGCTGAGATTGTTATCTGGTTTGGGACTGAGAGGCGCGTCAGTCTGGCCCCCGATTGGTCCAAGACTGAGCGGACCATCCACCGGTGCTCTGACTGACCTAGCGATTGGATGGCTGGCTCCCAACGCTCCCACTGAAGTGGGACTGATAGGGCCCTGCTCCTGGGCCCTGATTGGACCAGGGCTGAGAGGGCTCTCCTCCTGGGCTCTGATTGGACCAGGGCTGAGAGGGCTCTCCTCCTGGGCCCTGATTGGACCAGGGCTGAGAGGGCTCTCCTCCTGGGCCCTGATTGGACCAGGGCTGAGAGGGCTCTCCTCCTTGGCCCTGATTGGACCAGGGCTGAGAGGGCTCTCCTCCTTGGCCCTGATTGGACCAGGGCTGAGAGGGCTCTCCTCCTTGGCCCTGATTGGACCAGGGCTGAGAGGGCTCTCCTCCTTGGCCCTGATTGGACCAGGGCTGAGAGGGGTTCCCCTTTCAGATTTAATTGGCCCAGGGATTTCAGAACCTGCCTTATCGTCGTCCGTGGAACCCTTCAGGTTCACCAATTCATCCGTGTCCATCTCCGTCTCCGTGTCAACGCGGGCGGGGGTCGACACGCTCGGGGAGCTGGGCACCGACGGGCCCGTGAGCTGCGTGTCGCAGTCACTGTTGGTGGCGGTGTCGGCATTTTCCAACGCCGCCCAGATCAGTCTCTGCTGCTCCTCCAGCTCCTCCAGGGTGAGTCCGTCCTCGGCCCCCTCCCCGGCCTCGTCCACCACCACCCAGGCACGCCCCGGCAGGGCTGGGGAGCCGTTGGTAGGGGTCGGCGGAGGTGTGCCTTTGGGCAGAGGTGGGGGAGTGGGTGTGGCGGGTGGGGTGCCATGAGGTAAGGGGGGAGGTGAGCCGAAGGAGGGCGAGCCGGGGGGCAGCGGAGACTGGAACTGGAAGCCACCTGGACCCTGAGAGCGATGGGGAGTTCCTGGTTCTGAAGAGAAGACAGAATGAAAGTGATAGGAGTTATTATTAGCGAGTCCTTAAAGGGACACTGTGTAAAAATTACTCCCATCTAGTGGTACAATTGTATATTGCATTCAAACTAATAGTGCTCGCTTGTTCAAAAACTACGGTGGGCAGTATGTGCCAAGAAGCCAAGTGTCATGAGGTCCAATACTACCTCATCGAGTCATTCGAGTGATGATGAGGTTCGTTATTGCAAACAAATTTCAAACTGCATTGAATCATTAGTGTAAGCTAATGATGCATGAGTAATTATTCCTCGAGCAAGATAGTGAATTATTTCAGTCATCATTCACGCTGGCTCAGAGTGAAAACGCGTTTGCATTTCCTGTACCACGTAGTGCTTTTTGTCCCTCTCGGCAGTTCATAGACCGGAAGAACATGGAAGCCTCCATGAAGCTTACCCGTCCTATGTAACTACATATTAATTATTCTTCACTCAGGAGGATAAGTGAGATTTTTGGCAGAGATAATTTTACACCAATGAGGACTTATTTATGAATGAATACGTTGATTTGAAATGACTTAAAATATTACAGTTTCCCTTTAAGGACTTAATGGTCCCACTTTCACGCAACGCAAGGGGGTTACGGACCCCTTACGTCCTTGCCGACCCTCCTTGTGTCCACCGCAAGGGCACGACGTGCGCCTCCCAAAAATTGTAACCTTCCGTCGAGGCGACGCAGCAGCGAGGACTGTCATTGGTCCGCTTACTAAAGCCTGACGCAGAACCATAAAGGTTCACGACGGTGTCGAAGCGTCTGCGTGGTCATTGTGTTGCATGAACGTGGAACCATAATCAGCCCTTTAGACCGAAGCGGCACTGTTTTAGTTGGTCACTGGATGCAACACGTTATGTAGCATTATGAGGACTCTGCATTATGCAGAGTTCTCAAATTGAAGGGCATGAGGGAGACAGCTCCCCTTAGAAATATAAGGATTCATACGTGGGGTTAGGTAGGAGAGGTGGATGGTATATACAACCAGAACACCATAGCAACCACCATAGCAACATGGTCACCTAGCTAAAAACATTAAACACTACAACTGCTTTTCAATGCTTTAGTTGGGCTGGAAAATCAACCAATGTTATCTTACTCCTAAAGAATACCGTCTTCCTTATCCTAGTTATTTGATGATAACGAATTTTGTGTTAGTTTGAATCTATTCCTTGCTATTCCACTTAAGATAACATATGTAAATGAATATTGCCTGATCTTAAGGAGGCTTAAAGGATTGTGTAAAATAGATGTTGACTCAAGTTCCATACCTGACTCAAGTTCCATATCAGAGCTCCTGGAAGGGCTGGACCTTCGTTTCTTAGTCTGAAGTGGAGCCGGCTCAGGTTCATGTCTTCTTTTGTTGCACGTGGCATCAGCCTATAAACAGAACGCGCACACACACACACACACACACACACGCGTAAACAAATCTTAACTATCAGAAACTGACTGTACATGTACTTGTACATACATTTGAGTTTTGCAAAAAATGTTAATTACCGCAGGGAAACTGTTGGACAGATAGGCAGCAAAGTTGGGCTTCATGTGGTTGCCCTGCATTGGAACGGAGCCATACAGCATGTATTCCTGGGAGCAAAAAATGATAGATTGATTGCTAGTTTACTTCAGATATAAGCCCATAATCTTATATTCCCACTGGGAGGAAATATGGGCTCCACAAAATAGAATAGTAAATCAATGACCACAATTATTCAACTTACATCCTTCATATTAGATGATGCAGCTACATTGAATCCTGGGAAGTCGACAAGCTTGGAAACATCGTAGGAGATTTTTTGACCATTGGCTTCTTCTGGTGTTGCTCCATCTAAAAAAAAAAAAAAAAAAAAATTGTTTTTTTTTAAATAAAACAGAAATCATATTAAAAATCAATGCGTCTCATTCATAAAACGAAGCCCAACTGAATATACACTAGTGCTGTATTATCAATCAAGGTCTTACAGAAAATTCCCTTGGACACACAAAAAATACCAAACATTTAGCTTCAACACTGCAAATATTTGGTCAACATCCTTCATCAATAAATACAATGAACTCTTACAAGCGCAAACCTATCAAAATAAAGAAAAACAGCTACTAGACAATGAAAACAATAATTGCCCTCACCTTTGCCGTCATACAGTGCCAGGCCAGACTTCTCCACCTCGGCCTCTTTGAGCCATCCAGGGGGGTATCCCAGCTGTCTCATCCGGTAAATCAGAGGAGGTAGGGTGTTGGCCCCCACTCCCAGCGCCGACAACAGCTCCTCACTGTTGAAATCACCACACAGTTACTTCAACATAGAGGAGGTAGGCATCGCACACGCATGATAACATACAACTGTGTCCCACAAAGAAAAGACAATAACCCACTAAGACAAGATGGCACTTATCAATCCCGGCAAATCTGGAAGAAAACATAGAACTCATAGTCCAGTCATATCTGTCATTCACGAAAAAAAAAAATAACAAATGAATGTATGGATTAATGATAATATGACTATATCCATCCCATATCAATAATTAGATATCAAAAGGTTGATGTCTACAAAAAAGGGACATCATGAGTTTTTGGTGCCTGGACAGTCCTACCTCATGAACCCAGCTTTGTATTTACTAAAGCGCTCCTCCACCTCTGCATGGTACCGCTGGTTGCCAACGGACGGGCTTTGGTTCTGACTGAACTCCTTCCGCCGCTCATTGATTGCGGCCTGATCTTTGGGCTGGGGATGACATCACAGAATGTATTTTACTTGAGTCTCAACTAACCATCAGGACAATGAGGCCATTTCGTATTTTGTGGGTACCTTGGGACAGTCTCTGATCTGGTGGGCAGGTGATCCACAGTTGAAGCACATTGACTTCGGTCTGCAATAAACACATCAAACCCAATAGTTATTAACAAATCAGTTTTCCAATGGGTCAAAGAAACCAAGCCATATTCTTCCAGGTTTTTGCAAACAATGTTGATTCAGTGTGAGAGCAGTGCATGTTAATCCAGGCTCCAAAAATGTACCTTCTATCTTTCATCTCAACCTCTTGTCCATCTGTCCCAATGACCTGGTTGAAGACCTGCATGTAGCTTTTTTCAAATCATTCAGGAATTAAATAATTGCAATTATATTCACTGTGTAGTCTACTTATAACTGGTTAAACTCTGCACTCCGGGACCCCTGTATCACTGTGTTGATTAAAAAAAAGCTTCCTTGATAATGCCACAGACATTTAGTTTCCAAACTTCCGTCTACCAACAGACTAAAATGGATCCATATGGATTATAGGGAGTACATATAAATTGAGGGCATTAAGCCTGCACTTTTATTTGTCAGAAGAAATGGAGTACAGTACGTTTAGAGATGATATTCATTCAGTCATTAAAGATACGTTGGAACTTCCCATCCATCTGTCAGTTGTGGGTTTTCATCCAACAAAGGTTGTCCAAGTTTATCAACTGAGAATGTGGTGAAATACAAAACACTTCCAATAACCTGAGAGACAAACAAAAGTACAACACAAGTTAACTTTGTATAAACATTTTACCCCCCAATTTCAAGTCCAAACTAAGACTCAGAAAGGATACATAGCCAATATGTACAGGATAAACAAGGTGCACACTAACCTTAAATGCCTCTGTGACTGTCTTAATAGCACTGGAAGACTTAACCTGCTGATCTTGATCCAAAAATAAAGCTGAATTCTTTGAAATGGACAGACAATAATATTAGACCACATCAAATTTTAAGCGCAATATAAAGCCAAACACTAAGGATATTGTAAAGTGCAATACCTGTGGCTTGATTTGGCTGGCAGAGGTGTGCTTGTCCTGGGAATGATGCTTATGAATAAGATTGCAGATGCTGTCCTCAATTTCTTGACGACAAACCCTGAGACAAACGTATACAACCGAAATTATCACATGAAAACACTTAATATACCAATAACACACTTGGCAACGCATTTTGACCCTTTGGACTCACTTTGATATGTTGTTGTTTGCATATAATATTTGAAGAAGTGGCCCATCTGTGTTCTCATCTTCAAGCTTGATGGAACTGCAAGAAATTTAACATTGAATGCTTAACATACCGATTCAATCATCACTTGGCAGCAATCCAAAACATGCATTAATAATACGTATGGTGAGAAGTACACCCCTTTACCTGGGTCTCGTTAGGATGTTAAGTTGCCTTTTTAATACTCGATGTGGGATTTGAGTTAAGGAAATGGAACAAACAGCGTAAAAATCATAAACTTCATGCATGTCTCAGCGACATGTTCATTCATTACTAGTTGTAGTTATGGTTGGTTGCGTCGACTGCGGCAGGATGCCTGGACTCTCCTCATGGTAAACCGGCCAGCACCGATTGAAAATGTTTTGCCTGTATATATGTATGTCAATTACGGCCCCCAGTGCACTCCTGATCATCCCTGGGAGGAAGGATCCCCCACTCTGCGTTCCACCTGAAGATTTCTGCTAGTGAAGGGAGAATTTCATACCTCTGGGGGGCTAGGGCCAGGGGGTGTCATAAATATATGGCCTGCCAAACCCTTTAATACTGTACCAGTGATTATGGCCAATACAAATAGAATTGTATTGAATTTTATATATGCAAGACGGCTCTGATGCTAAGCTAGCCTTAGCTCTGCAGCGACTGCAAAAGGATATTCTCATCGGTTAGGGTCTGGATCTTTTCCTCAAAGTCCTCAAACTTATCCCTGTGGTCGGACGTCTCCTCGGCGTCTCCTTCATCTTCCGTGAAGCGAATATGCGTCGAGACCGGCGGGTTGTCGCCGAGTTGGTCGAAGAGCTCACTGTCGCCGAAGTCCACCTCCGCCATCGCTGCTGCTGAGTATTGTGTAGAGGGGCGTGGCTGCAAAGGTCAAACACGGAACGGGCGTCGTTGGTTGGACAGACTAGTGTCACGTGGTTTTGAATCAACGTAGCTGGAGAGACGCAGGTCAACGCATCCACATCCAGCGTTGCCAGATTGGGCCATATTTCCCGCCAAATCTGAAAACAGTTGCTGTGGCGCTCTGGCCCAATCTGGCAACGCTGTCCACATCCCCCACCAGAAGAGTCTAGTTCAAGTTGCAGGATTGTTTCCGATCCCATTATTCTTTTGATTTTGGGTATTGACACAATGTTATAGTTGATGTTATTCTCTGAAAGCGATTGACCCGGAAACAATGTCCGCTTGGTCCATCACACCGTTAACGTTTCCACAATTTGATGTGGGACCAAGGAAAATTCGCTTTATTTACTTTGCAAATCCAACATCTTTCCGGCTCACACGTTGTCCGAAGAAGGTGAGTGATGAGTGGTATAAATGCATTAGTAATTGATGAATGACCATGACACCACGAATCAAAATGCAGTATCATCAGGTCAAACATGGACGTCGGATATGAACAACGAGACAACTCAAATATCTTGGAAGTTATCCCTGTTGTGAAACATATGTCATACTCTATCCGCATTTGAATGTACCTGCTTTATCAAAAACTGTAATCCATCACCTAGGTTGTTATTAAATCATACTTGCACATTATAACTAAATTTAATAGGCGTACTCGAAATTGTACCACCAATTATTTATTTCCTCTGTGATATCCTTTCCAGAGTGCATTGGTTCCTCTCTACTTGGGTGCAGATATCTTCTCAAACACAGATATCCGCGTGGAGAATCACCCCAGATACCACGCCAAGTTTGCAAAGAAAGGTTATGCCACAAAACTGATCTTTTCACCAGGTGATAGAAACGCTGCAGGGTGCATTGCATACTTTTTAAAGTGGTTATTAGGCTCCATTGGTTGCATTTGATGATGCATTGGTAGACCCGATAGCCAAGATGTTTAACTCCCTGATGAACAAATGTTTTCTTTCATCCTGTGTGGAAGCATTCAGGTTTGATGGACTGAGAGTCCCGACCACCACCAACAGCCTCTGGTTCTACAGCATTCAAGGCCTTTTTCGAGTAGCTTTTGAATTATATAGTAAGCAAGAACAGCTCACTGTGATGGATAAGTTACAGGTACATTATATGGGGTTCCACTTTGATCTACTCTGTAACCATTAATCACAATTATTATTAACTGTTCTTGTTGACAATTTATTTTAGGATGTCTGGAAATCCCAGATAAATGACAGTCCTTTGGAATTGAATTACAACATCAGTATCCGGCTTGACTCTGAAGTGGGCGATAGCATCCCTGAAATGGATGAAGAACCCAATGAGGAATCTTTAAATCCCCACCAGAGTCGGGTGGTTGAAGAATCGGCGGATGCCAGTCAAACGGACCCAGGTTCCTCTGGCGATACCTCAGCAGATCATAATTACTGTTCCTTAGAGGAGCAGAGCTTCGAGACGCAGCTAAAATCCATCCAGACCACGTTGTCCTCCCTCAAATTGAGACTACAGAGCTTGGAGAAAAAACGATGTTCTGAAGACAATGCCGACTGCACTCAGAAGTTCAAGACTGCTTTGTTACTCCTGGACAGCATTGACGGGTGTTTAGATGGGAACCTGGAGGAAAAACATCTAACACAGGCTGTGCTAACCCTGCTAGGAACAGTGTGTGGGGGTTCTGTGTATTCCAGCCATTTACTTAACTCTGTAGCGCGCTGGCTCGGCCAGCGGTTTCACGGTGCCAACAGCTGCATCAGCCAAAAGGTGGAGAGCTTTAAAGTGGAGCATATTGAGCGCATCACCGACCTGCCGCCTGCAGATCAACTGGCCACAGAGCTCTTCCCAGAGGCCATGCAGACGCTGATGCTCCACTGGATGGGTCTGAGCGACGAGGCCCACCAGGCGAAGAGGCACAGCGAGTATCCCATCCTGCTCCTCATCCTTGAGTTCGCAAACCACAACCTCATAACCGGTGCAGCGCACGTGCTTTACTCCAGCCTTATATGTAGATGAGGGACTGAACTGTTGGAACAGGAAGTAATGCTGGGTTTATTAAAAGGTTCATGACTGTATAAAGTTATGTTTGTGTCTGAGTCTTTTAACTTATAAGCATCTTTACTAATCGATGGTTTAGTCATTTCAGCACCAAGAATGAAAATATATTGGTTTATGAGTGACTTTTTAGATATTAAGTGTCTGGTCCCTTTATGGATTTAAATTATAGACTGTTCTGGCGGTCCCATATACATGCTCTGCAAATTGCAAAAAACTTAGTGATAAATTCTAACAGAATTCCTGCTGTGTGATGCATCATTACCTCAGTTCAACAAATGAAAATACCCCTGTGAACACAAAGGATTTATTTGAAGATCAGAAAGTATTACATAATGGTTCCAGTCTCTTATTTGACAAATTAAACACAACTTCAGTTTTTTGTTCTTATACATCCATCATGAAGAAACGCAGCAAAAATATTCCGCTCAGCCCTCGTTTCCTACAGGGATGCACATGTTTTGGGTAACTGAATGGAATCGAAACTCTACCAACCGGACCTAAACATATTCCAATTCAAACAATCACATTGCATATATTTTAAGTTAAAAAAAATAACCCAACCCAACCCAGCCCCGCCCCCCCAAAAAAACAACCAAGCATAACTGGCATTATACAGAGTGACAGTGACACACACTGTCTATTTACATCGTGTCCCGGGAGGTGATATCGGTGCTTCTAAATGACAACCAGATGAGACATCCATGCAAGCTTGCACACTAGATACGAGACCTAGCTGGCAGCTAGATGACAGACGGTGTATGATCAGAGACACTGGGACGGCGGGGGGGGGATGGGGAAGGCCCTGCACTAAATGGTGTCCATTCCACGGAAGGAGGTGGTGAATCCCAGGCCCATGCCCCGCTGGGTGTGGGTCTGTGAGCGAGCCATTTCGTACTGAACGTCCAGGTTTCTAAACATCTCTTCTTGCTGCTGAAGCGTCTTTAGACCCTCTGCGTTGAGTGGTTTGGAGGTTTCGCCTTCTTCCTCGTCCTAATGGAACACATGCGATGCAAACCAAACGTTAAAGCGTACCTAAGAAGGATGTACAGTAAAACGAAAAAAAAAAAAAAAGGGAAACTGCAAAACAGCTCAGGAATACATACTTTGATGCCCATCAACTTCCGAAATTTGACGTTTTGGTCCTTGTTGCCAAAGTTGAGCTTCTCCCACAACTCAGCGGTCTGGGATTTGTCCTATAAACAGATAACAAAACAGAAATCATGCTTCACGCTTTCCAATTGCGTTAGGATTCACGCACCAACACCCATTGTAAAGATCCATCAGTACCAACAGAGCATAAACCTGGGCAAAGTAAATAAAAAGGAAAAAAGTTCAACATACCCCTTCCTTCTTTCCTTGCCACAGTTTTTTCCGCTTCTTCTCTTGCTCGGCAAACTTCATGGGGTTCACGGCGGAGGGGTTGTAGTAGCTGGGCACGGCGATGCCGGTCTCCGCCAGTGTTCTGGCCTGGAGGGCGGCCATCTGGGCCGCCATTGCTATCTGGGGTGTGACCTGGGTGCCAGAGGCCAGAAGGGCCGCTACGTTGAGCACTGTGTGGGTTGCCATGGGCGCCGCTGCCGTTACGGCCTTGCATAGCAACGGTGTGGGCGCTGTGAAGGAAGAGAGGCCGAAACCAACCGCTTAGAGGCATGCCGGCTGGAGTCTGGTCCTGGACAGTTAACCTGCTTGCTACTGACCTTTGGGGTTACTTTAATAGTGCTTAAGAAAAGTGCATTGACGTAAACAACATTTCTGATACAGGCAATATCTTGTCACAGGTCATGTTGAACAATGGGTCCTCACCTTTCGGCACTTCCTGCTGCTGCTGCTGCTGTTTCTCCAGAATCTCTTTTTCCTTTTGTTCCTGTAACTTCTTGGCCCGTTCCAGTCTGGAAGCAAACGGGGGAGAAGGCTTCAGCTCAACCGCCCATGCGCTCGGCATTGGCACTCAATGAATCGTGTAGAAAAAGGAATAAAAGAGTTTAGGCTTCAGTCTCACAATTCCTCCAAGTTGTTGTTGTACCTTCTGGCCAAGGCTTCCTGGGCGTCCATGGCTGTGTTTCTGCCCCGGAAGGCAGGCGGACTTACAGACCTGCTCCGGCTCTTTCTGCGCACTTTCTCGCTCTTCTTCTTCCGCTCCCTGGAGGGGAAGTGAGACGAAGACCATCAGTAAAACGTCGACATAAAACCCTTCAACACACACACTCACTCACTTCTGAAGACATTGGTGGCCCACCTGCTCTTGCTGCGGCTGCGGCTCCGGTGGCGGTGCTTCGACCGGGACCCCGACCTGGCCTTTCGCTTCCTGTCTCGACTCCGTGAGCGAGACTTCTTCTTGTCTCGACTTTTGCTGCGGTGCCGCCTGGAAGCAGGAAAAAAACCCTCGCATTTCAACTCCACGACGAAGCGAAACAGTGACTTTGCGCTCTGTATAGTGGCTCCAAATAAGAGTCGGCAGGCACTCTTGCCCCCACAATACCAATCAGACAAAAGGCCCAGTTCTATCGGCGAGCTTCCCGACACCTTATCAAAACTAAAATCTTAAATCAACAAATATCGGGTCTCAAAATCGCAATAATGATCACAATATTCTAACAAGAAAAGGCTCCTTCCCAACTCACCTTTCCCGTGAGTGTGACCTAGAGTGGCTCCGCCCTCTGGAGTGGCTCCTCCCCCTGGAGTGGCTCCGCCCCCTGGACGGCTTCCTGTCTCCCTTGCGGCGGTGTCGCTCCTCGCCATTCTCGGCGGAGAGCCGGTCCTTCCCCCGCTCGCTCTGCTCCTGCTCGTCCTGCTGCTTCTTGTGAGACTTGGTCGGCTTCTCACAGTCTCTCTTGCGTGCCTGTATTAAGAAGAAGTTGTCTCTTTCAGGAAAATAGTGCAACAAAGAGAGTTAGTACCATGGCTTAGGGCATAGGATACGCATCATATGTTGACTTGAAGAAGCAACGCCCTGTCCTATGAAACACTGATTTGCTGAATCAATCTATTTTTTTCCCCGGTCCCCGCACAGACCTAATCTGAATGCTCTGTCTGTATGTAGGGCTGTACCCGCCTGCATTTTCCAAGTTGACCCCGATACTGAACACATATTCCCTTCACGTGCTGGAGCAACGGTACACTCGTATGAGCGTGTGCCTTTAGTTTACTTGTAATAACACTTTTCTCCTTCTCATAATTAATATGGAAATTGATTCCTGTATCTCAGGCCTTTATCATATTCTATGCAGTATTATAATGAATTTTGCAGAGGAGTCTACTCAAGGCTCTCTGAACAATAATTAGACTAGTAGCCTTTTATGGTACAGCCATATGTACTATGTCGTATTATTTCTAAGCTTTAGCAAAAGAGTCACGAAAGCCATTTTAATCCATTTGTATTTATCGATTTGATAACAGCTTGAGTGGAGCATTTTATAATGTTAATATATACATAATATTTTGGGCAAATCACTGACTGTACTACAGTTTACCTATATTACAAAGGACCTAAATAAACCTAAATCTTTTGGATTTAATACAGTGCAGGATTCGAATAGGGATGGGCATTTTAATTAATCGGTTGATCACATTTTAAAGACAAAATAATCGTTCATTTTAAACACAAAAATAAGGACATCTAACTTTTCCTTTAAATTAATGTACCATTTATTATAAGAGAGAAATTATAACATAAATCCGACTCACTGATGATACCACACTGTGGCCTATTTTAATTATTTAGGCTCATGGCCTCCTTTGAAAGGATGATGTTTACTCTAGGCACAGCGGCTCGCTATGTTTTTGTACGGATAGAAAGATCCATGTGATGATTTTATTAATTATTCATATATACCATGACATTAAAAAGGTCAACAACATCTGTTACTTTATCCAAAACCAAATAAAGGAAACGAGCAAAATAAATCCATTCTATTCCTGTTGTGGAAATTAAATGTTATCAATTGAAAACGAAAAAAATATATAATTGATGAATTACGCCCATCACTAGCTGAAAAAGATGCAAGGGTTAATGCCATGTCTGACTTAATTCTGTAAGGCAAATAGGAGTTTGAATGGCAGATAATTACCTGTCCCCGAAGAAGACATATAATTTTGCTATGTCAGGAGGGTCTTCTGTTCAGAATCTCTTCGTGCATTAGCACGCTGAGTACGATTTATTGTAGAAATGTTATCATACGATCTACACAAAGGAGTCTTTACAGAAGTAATCTGCTCTTCACCATACAATGTGTCTACAATGATTGACATATCCAAAATGTTCCACAGAAATGGAAAGCTTTCGGAGATCTCAATAAAGGTGTATCAAAAATAAGGCTTCTTCAACTGTCAGGAGGCACATTTCCCTTAAGAAACCGTAACTTATGTTTGACCTGGATAACACTCGGCTGAACAAAATATCCATACTTACCGGAAGCACAAATATAAAAAGAATGAAACTACTTCTAATGTTCTCTAGAATGAACAAATCAAATGAAGAATTACCTCTTTGCTCCTGCTGCGACTTCGTCTGTGCTTTCGGTCACCTGAAAACATTCATATTTTTAATTAAAACCGGGTAGGTAATAGTGCATCTACAATATTATTAAAGTACATGATCATAAAAAAGTCACATTGGATAGTAGTACCAACTTAAACAGTAGCTATAGTTTAGAGCAAGTGCTTGGCACTTGTTTCTATGAACATCCTGATATATTGTTGTTTCTTTCTTCTGACGTATGTACTTATGAGTCACTTTTGATAAGAATCTTCTAGATGCCCTAAATGTAAATGCAACTTATAATAAATAATACACAAAAAAAGACAGTGAGGTTTAGTATACTGACGTTTTCGGTCCTTGGATCGCGATCTGGACCGAGAGTGGTGATGCTTGGAGCTCCGCGGAGACTTGGACGACTCCATGCTGAGAGGGTTGGAGCGGACAGCAGACGGCTTCTGCTCTGGCCGTGCACCGAGACGCTCACCTGAAACACACAGTCAGATCAGCATGGTCCATCGTGAGCGAGGAAGTTCCTCCACTGAGCATCAAGCTCTGGTCTGTGGCCTACAGCCCCTTAATCCCACCTTATACATCGTCTGTATCAGTCGGGTATACCGTTATCTTAGAAGCCAATGACCTCACAGATTAAGTACTCATAATGTACCCAAATGGTTAGTGTCTTCCCATCGACCCTGACTCGACGCATTATGCTTTAATCCAGATCAACATACAGTTTAATCGATTCAAGTCGACCCGATGTGGAGTGAGTTGTAATGCGCAAATCTATTTTGGTTCAAAAAACTTTCCATGCACCGTTTTAGTGAGTCCGTCATACAATCCAATGCTTTTGCATATCATTCTGCGACTCATATTTTATTTGTCTAATCGATCATTTCAAAATACATGCAATTTTAAAGAGAGTATAGCCTGGTTTAGCTAGCTTGGAGGCTAGCCGTCCCTACATCCAGTTAGACGCCATCTTTAAGAAAAAGTCGCATCATTTTAAGCTTGATTGCCGCTGTTCGTTTGGTGTTTCGTTGATGTTTACGTCGATGTATCCAGTGAACAGCTTACCTACTGAAGAAACTCGATGCTTGCAATGAAAATATGTACGCCCGGGCCAACGAGAGATCGGTTGGAGCAGCGGCAGCTAGCTGGGGCGACTGATTGAGGAACTCAGCTGATCTGGTCCTGGTTGCCAGATTTGATGCAGACATCAACAAACAAACCCCAGGATACATAATGTAACTAATAATAAATAATAATAACTAATATGCCCGAAATACATTTTTAGAACAAATCATACAAAAATAATATCCCAGTTAAATTGTAAAATGCGTTTAAAGTTAGTATCGGGTTTCATCTATTTTTCAAATCATCCTTAATAACTGATATGCTTCCACTACATAAGCCTTCTAGACCACTAAGATCCTCTGAGACCAATCTGTTAATTATCCCCAGAGTAAACACGAAACATGGGAAAGCAGGATTTAGTTACTATGCAACAAGTAGCTGGAATAAACTCCCAGAGGATTTAAGACTTGCCCCAACTCTGAGCATCTTTAAAACAGGACTTTAGCTTTCTGCTAAATCTTAAATACATTGCACTTTCTAAAAAGCTTTTTTAACTTTGCCTTTATTTTCTATTTTAATACAAAAATGCCTTTTTAACTTTATATTTTACCCATTTCTTTGCATATGTTTTCTTTTACTTATCTATTATTTTATTGTATGACAATGTTTATATGTGAAGCACTTTGAGTCTTCCTTGTGTAGGAAAAGTGCTATATAAATAAAGTTGCCTTGCCTTGCCTTAATAATTTAGTAATTACGTGTATCGTGTAAAAAGGCTAAACCATTGACACCCATTTCTAAAAGTAGAGGTAACAACATAAGGTAACTAACAACATGACTAACCCATGAATGGACAGTGGACACGCTTTGATAACGTCCTGACTTTGGAATAAATCCCATTCACCCAACTAACCCCTGGAACGAACAGATCCAATCTGGCAACCCTTAAGGCGTCGTCCTATAAATCCACCTCGATGCGCATGAGCATGGGTTGAACTTCCGGTTTGAACCAAAACTACCCGCCAAATTCCAACAGAGGCTGAACTGTTTGATGCCCGAAAAGGAATAAAGTTAATAGTGTGTGTTACTCGTCGCCGACATTGTAAACTATTAAATCGAAATGCTTTTCCGCTCTTTAAAGTAATCCGAATAAACCTCAAGTTCAAGACGGCGTTGTAAGTTATGCGATAGGAATATGTCATGTTGATATTTTGTGTTCATCATTAACGTCAGACATCTGAGTGACAGTTGTTTTCATCAGAGATACGCATTATAACGCTGATTGAACATTATAAATAATTTATCCCTTTTCTTAGTATTGCTAGTGGCTTGCTGTTAATGCTAGCACGTATTGATGTATATAAATGCTCCTAATCTTGCTCCTCCAAGCGAAGGGGCTTTCCACCATGTTGTTGGTGATATGTCCCGTTACATGTTTTGTTTCATCTAGTGGGTGGGAGAGACAATGTGGAGCGACGTTGAACTTCTGACCAACGAGGACACAAACTCTTACCGTTTTGGCCATGTGTCAAAGGAAGAGAACGGGAGTGGCTTGTACCAAGTGGACACATTGGTCAAGATATCAACGGCTGATGCGGTAATAACAATGTCCCCTCGCTCATCTCGATGCTGCTGTCACTGTGGCTGCTTAACGCCCTATTATTGCAGTATGATATGTTGATATATGATATCGTTACTGTACGAAGAAGGTGATGCCAATTCAAGAGTAAACAATGAGTAAAGTCGGATTCGATTACATGTTCGTGTTGTTGCACTTTGTTTTATTAACATCCTAACTGTACCGACGGCGTTATATTCTTCCTACTTGTTCTGACAAATGTACTTGTTGTATGTGGCTTTGGATAAAAGCGTGTGCTAAATGCCCGAAATGTAAATGTAATGTAAAATGTAATGTTTTAAATTAGTCGCTGAACACATACAAAAATAACTTATTGAAGGTATATGTTTTCTGTCATGTAGAAGCAGCATAAGCCTTATCTCTACTCCTCCTGCGGGTCAAACTGGAGCGTTGTCGTGGCTGACAGGACGGTCATCCTGTTTGACCAGACCTACCAGACCATCCTTCTTCATCTTGACTTTGGTAATGTCCAACCACAAAAGTGTATTAAGTCAGCGGTGTAAAAGATGCAATCGCTGTTTGTTTATTTTGATGCAATTTTACATTTTTCTTACCCATCAAGAAATAATGAATGAATGATTAATTAATTAACGTATTTTCCAGAAACTGAGGTGGATGCTGTGGATGTGTGTCTGGAGGGCCAGTTCCTTGTGGTCTGCGAAAGAGTGGGAAATCTCCATTTGATCTATGTTCCTCAGAAGAGGATCCTTCTCACCAGGGTATGTATGAGAGCCCTATATATGTGGACTTACAATTGTGTCTGAATATAGTGTCTCGTATCAAATGGAGCTCATGTATATAGAGAGGCCAAGTTATTTCCATCCCCCCTTCCTCGCTGGGCAATAGTTTTTCCGCTGCCCCATTCGTTTTCCCCCCAAGGGTTTTCTCCATTAAGATTAGAAGTTGTGTTAGAATGTATTTGGAAGATGTATCCTCGCACTGATGGGAGCCAAGTGGTCCTGGATGTTTGAATGCTGATTTCCTTATATTCTGCCCCCCCCATAGGCTTTGGTGCAGAGCCCATCCAACATACTCCAGAAAACATTCCTTCACCTCATCATTGAGGAGGATAAGAAATCCTCAGGTATGATGTCTGGACACCTGTAGCCAGAGGAGCTCTGCCCTCTAGAACCAAATGGAGAAAACAATATGACACATGTGTATTATATAAGTAACTGTAAAGGATATTCAATTCTGTTCCTTTTTAGGTTATCAAAGGAACACAGCCCTCTGAAAGACATTTTTATTTTTAGACATGCATCACAGCGTAAATTTGCTTTAAATCGTCTTTTCCAAACGTGTGTTTGCAGGGATATATCATCTTTTCCTCCTCATCAAGGATGGATTTTTCCACATCAAAAATCTACATTTAGAGAAAATCCAAAAAGGTGAGGAATTGAAACATTCACAAAATGTTTGAAACGATTTGTGATCCATCTGTGCTGAGTCATGTCTTTGTTTTCACCCTCATAGCCCTTGACACAAAGGACTTTGTGATCTTGAAAGAGGTATGTGAATTCATTGGCCGCTTTTGGACCAGAGACATTTGTTTCCACGGGGTCAAATCCCTAACCAGGTGACACACTTTCAGGTCCAGTCAAGTATCAAGATCGACTTATGCTCCACCAAGGAGTTCCATGAAGAGGGATGTAGAACGGCTTTGTTATTCACTTTAAACTGTGACATCCACTTATTGGTCGGGGTAAGTGTTTTCCATCTGTAATCAGTAATCAAGGGCCATGCATTACTTATGTGATGAATATGATGTACAGTATATATGTTTTCAAAAATAAATAATAATAATAATCTCCCAACACGTATACAATTTTACATTTAACATCAAACCACTTCATCTGAAAGAGACACATTTAGGATTGCAACACCATTTGTGAGTGGGCAATCAACCAATAGTAACACTTTTGGTACAATAAAGCAATGGTAACACTTTTGGAGACTATTTACTTTGGAAGTAGGCAGTAGATTCTCTCACAATCAAAAAATAAAATCCAGAATTTTTCAAAATACCCCTTATATTTTTTTCCGACCCGACCTACTATCCAGATTTCTGCTTCGCATAATGGTTGAAAGATACTTTTTGAAAGCCAGTTTTGGTTTTTCTTATGGGTATAGCTGCCGCATACCTCTGTATCGATGCAGAGGGCTTAACCTCTTATCAAGGTAGGGTTCACATCTAAATACACGTTTAACAGGGGGATACAGACAACGTCTTGACCCACTGGACGGTGGGCCCAGATAACTCTACGATGTGCCACAGCCAAACTCTGGACTGCAGCATCATCCCAGGTAGCTAACACACAGAAGGTCCTCTGTAGGTATCGGTCTCTGGTCGTATATCGATGTACCAATGAGTACTTGGAACCTTTCTATATTGAGTTCATCCAATGGTGTTGGTAATTAAATAGATTTATCTAAAATGTGTTTTGCCTTGAGTCAATCTTTCTAAAATGCAGGTTTGTAAAGGGGAAAAAATGAGTCGATAGAGAAATCATGTTTACCCTTTTTAATGCAGGCATAAAGAAGATGGTGGTGGCGCAAAATCAGATCTATATTCAAGACACAGAGGTGTGTAATCTATTTAGTGTCTTCTCATGTTGGCCCTCTCCTGGACTCTGATTGGATTGTGTTGTTATCAGGATGTACTCAGCCTTTGGGATCTCCACTTCCTGGTTATGATCTGGTTCTCACCGGATGACCCCATTCAAGATTTCCTACTGTCCACCGGGTGTGACTCCACCCCCTTGACGGCGTACGTATCCATAGGTGTTTTTTAAGTAAAAGTTTTAAATGTATTGTTGGCCTAAGTCAAGACTCTCAAGAGGCACTGGTTCAATCTTGTGTGAACCCTTTTATGTTACAGACAAGAAAAAAGCAGCATGAAAATAATAACCTTGACACAGGAGGACAACAGCCAGGTGGCCTTTGTGAAGCTTTCTAGGCCGAATTCTCATTCATGGGCCTTTTAAGTCCCAGCAGATGAATTGGGGATGTGTTTTAATTATTTGTTGTTTGTGTTGTAGATGTGCAAACTTAAAGTGTGCTCCCTGCCCTCCATGACTGCTCTTTACTCGCTGGACATTTCCCCTACATCTTGTCTGGTCCAGACTAGAATAAACATGGTAAACCGCTGTCACAGATACATTTGTTCTTAAACAAGTCGGATAAATGGATAATATATAGAATACAGTAAAGGGAATAATATATATTTTAAATAATTTAGTTTTGTTTATTGCATTATTCTACATATTTGTTATTCTTATTATCAAATGCTTAATTTCGTAACATGCCTGCTGTCTTTTGCCACACACCTTCTAAAAAATGCCGTTAATTGCAACTTCTCCTCGTTTTCGTTTTTAGGACACTATTTTCTTGGTTGAGGGGATTCCTGAGCACTCAGACAGGTAAGTTGGCTTTTATAAAGACCTCCATGCCTTCCTTGATCACTTAAGTAACATATAAATACAACTTGATAGTAATATTTATCAGGGCTGGGTATTGCCAGGTACCTCACAATTCAATTCAATTAGATTCTGTAGGTCTTGATTCGATTCGATTTGATATTGATCCAATTGCTTCAATTGCTGTCGATTCAATAATACATGCAGATGACAAAAATACCTAAATATTATTTAGAATTAACCATTTCAAAATTAATTAACCATTTCATTGTGCTTTAACTAGCAAAAAGGGAATACACCATTGTATAGTATTGTTCCTGAGCTAAACTTGCAGCATAAAAGTAATATTCATAACATGGGCATATGTAGAAGGGCATGTACATTTAGGCACACGTGCTTCTAGATTACAATGACTTGAGTATGCTTCTTTTTTCTTTTCAATAATAATTCTGTAAATAATCTAGAACAAATAAACTGCAGTGCATTGATGAATCGATATTTTTACCCAGCCCTAATAGTTATTATAAGATGTCTGGACGCCTGGCTACCCACTTTCCCACTTTCTCCTCCCAACTTATTAAAATGTGTCTCTGCACTTAGCTTTTAACCTTTGCATTGATGAATCGATATTTTTACCCAGCCCTAATATTTATTATAAGATGTCTGGATGCCTGGCTACCCACTTTCCCACTTTCTCCTCCCAACTTATTAAAATGTATCTCTGCACTTAGCTGTTAATCTTTTGATGTTTTTCTCTTATAGTCCCAACCAGTCGATATCTTCAGTTGTTATGCGATGCCTAACAGAGGCTTTGCCAGAAAACAGGTCAGTTACCTTATCCATTTATTCTCTTACTGCAAAAAAAAATAGATACACACAAACATGTACCAAACAATACATACCTTTCTCCGACATGTCAATTCCCAGGCTCAGTCGACTTCTCCACAAACACATGTTTGAGGAAGCTGAAAAGTTTGCCATAACCTTTGAGCTCGATCTCGAGGTAAGTGTTGCTCCGCCTTGGAAGATGAAATGGCATTTATCTTTAAATTTTTCTGAACATTTGAATCAAGACAGCAAACCAACAGAGCTTTGAGATGTCTTTTGTCTTTGAGTTATTTGCTTCTGGGTGTATGGAGCTGACTAATAGCTGCACTCCTTTTCAGCTTGTGTACAAGGTGAAGCTGGACTTTGTGTTGGAGCAACTGGCTTCTGCCTCGGTGGGGGGCTACGGACAGGACGTCTGGTCGGAACTAGTGGAGGGGGCCAAGTCAAACCTCACAAAGATCGCGGTATGTGTGGTGGTGATGATGTTGCTGTTTTGACAAACTTTGATTTCAATAGTCAAGCAGGATAAAAAATCGCAATCTAAACCTGCAGGCCCCATTTTAGCCAATACAGTTATTAGGCGAGTGCTGCATGCAGTGCTCAACTATTGTTCTTCATTTTATTCTTTCTTTCTTTAATATTCTCTACAAACTTTGGAACCTATCTCCTTCCTCAATTTTTCACCTAGAGAATGTTAAAGTATTCAGAAGAGCTTGGAATCGCGCGCTTCTTTTCAGATTTTTTAAATCTTTAATACTTTTTAAGATATTTCACTTTTAAAATATAATCTTTTTTATTATAAGTGAAATTGGATGCTCTCTGCGTTGGTCGGTGCCCAGGACGAGCAGTACGTGGTGGAGTACTGCCTGAAGGCCCCCTGGCCCACCTTCCAGACGGCGGAGAAGATGCTGGGTCACGCTGCCGAGCGCTTCTCCTCGTTGCATATCCAGGAGGCCCAGGCCAGGCTGGCCACCTTCTGCAGCCTCCACGGCCCCCAGAACTTCAAGTACGTCCCGAAGCACGCTTTACGCTGACCTGCTTTCAGGTCCACCCCGGGCTGGTCTGACACCACTGATGCATTTGTCTCCGATTGTGGGCATGACATTTAGAGCGTATATGGATGATACGGATACTGGTGGAATCGACCAAGACTGATTGTTCGCACTGTTTTAAAGATGATCCAAAAACTCGTCTCTACACCAGGCTTAGTGACGGTTGCCCCCAGTAGGAGTGTGTAATTTGTGTTAGTGACTCTTATAAGAACACCTTTTTGTAGGAGGCAGGTACAACCATCCTATTGGCAGGTGAATAACCAGAAAGATGGTGCCGTTTCTGTATCAAGTTATTATTTGAGCGAGACAAGTGATAGTTTTTGCAGTGTACAAGTCAGCCACTTCTAAAGCATTTCCTCTTTGAATTCAAATTGACTGATACACGCGTGTGACTATTTTCAGGTGCTCCCACAATACCTTCCTATTTCTGTGGTGTTATGCTAGTTCCATGTGACTCTACCGTACGACCTGTGTCTCTTCTCTGGTACCCCTCAGTGGCATCAGCTGGATAGAGTTCCTGAACAGTACAGACAACATGGCCGAGGTCCAGTGCCAACTCAGGGAAGGGGACCTCAAGGGCGCCCAGCTACTCTGGCTCAGACATGAGGTAATGCAGGCATGTCGTTAGCCTCGTAGCATAATGGTCTAAGTCATATTTAAAGGTTCATCTTGTATTTAGCGTGAAAAATCAGTCAAACAGACGACTAAAGGGCTGATTATTATTCCACGTCGACGCAACGCAAGGGGGTTTACGGACCCCTTATGTCCTTGTGGACCCTCCTTGCGTCCACCGCAAGAGCCTTACGTGCACCTCCCAACATTTTTTAACCTTCCGTTGAGGCGACGCAGCATCAATGGCTGTGATTGGTCCGCTTGCTAAAACCCGACGCAGAACCAAAACAGGTTCACGACTGTGTCAAAGTGTTCGCGGGGTCACCCTAACCCTTTAGGCAGAAAGTGATTATGGAATGTAAAAAGCACTCTGATTGGCTTGGGATATAGCCAATGAGGCACAGTGATTCAACAACATTAGGAGAGAAGAGTTAGGTTAGATATAAAAATGGGGCCATAATATGACTTGGGCAAGGCTATGAGGCCAACGATATGTAAATGAGCTAACCCATCTTAATTGAGGAACCGTAGCACAGTTTTGTCCAGCTCATTTAAAGCTAGGAGCTAGTTCATATGTAACGTGCCGCACCTTTTTAAAGTGCGTGATTGGATCACCGAATGTAAATGGATGTGGGTGACGTGAACAGGGAGAGATCGCAGAGAAGGTTGACGAGGCTGCGCTGGAGGCTCTGCTGGGGGCCATCCCGGAGGACCTGCCGTCGGGGGAGCTCTGCCCGTGGTTCAGGAACGTGCTGGTCCCCTTTGTCAGGAGGGTGCTGCCCCAAGGCCAGGTAGGGTGCCGGTCGCTCGGGCGGGTCGTTCTCTCTGTCGTCGTTTGGTCAGCACTGAATCTCTTCCTCGTGTGTTCGGTAGAAAGCGCTGGCGAGATGGCTGGAGCAGAAGGCGAGGAATCTGGAGTTGACTGAGAAGGTAGTAATGACTTGTGTTCATCTGAAACACTGCAATACAGTCTGATGCAGTGTTCTATTAACGAGTGAGTGAGCCCGTTACATAGACAAAGGATAAATATCAGGGTACTAGTGAGGGTTAGTGAGGATATCAGGTTAAATAACAAGTACTAATGGTTGCAATGGCATTTCCTTCTAAGCGTTTTTCTCCATAAATCTGTTCCTCTTAAAAGCTAAAAGCTGTAGTATTGTGCAAACTTCCAATTATTAACACTTCAAACATCGAATGTGATTGACTCCGCTGATCAGAGGACATTTAGTGATGACTGTATTCCGTTGTCCTAGGGCGCCTGGCCGCTTAATGGACTGGAGATGGCTGAGCTGGGTCTGCCTTCGTTATGGATGTGGATGCAATCTGTAAGCTGGTCCCTCCACTCCCTTTTTTGTACTTGGTGTGCTGATGTTTATGGTATAGTTTTGTGGAAATATCTTCATGGTAATATATGCCGTTTCTTTTCATACTTCAACTTAAATTAAATTCTCTAAAAAGAGAATTGTGTTGTATCATTGTAATAGGGTTACCATCAGGGAGTCTTGTGATTGATTTGTTTGTCCCGTGTTTCCAGGACAACGACTACGGTGCGGAGGAGGTGGCGAACCTCAGGTCTCTGGTGGTGAACCTGCGGCAGCTCCTCGATCTGCACCGGAAATACAAGTGTCGCCTCTCCCTCTCTGTGTTTGAGAAGGTGTGTGGTCGGTAGACATGCTGTGTGTCTGAAAACTGGAATTAGTGATTTCTGCTTTTATAATAAGATTGTGTTTAGATTGAGATGCATAGATCCAAGTGCAAATTGGACTCAATCAAAACACAATTGAAGTAAATGGACTGCATTTAATACAGCGCTTCTCTAACCAGTGGCCACCCAAAGAGCTTAACAACATTGACTAACATCACCCATTCGTATACATTCACAAGCCTTGCGTCAAGCACGTTAGGGTGAGGTGTCTTGCTCAGGGACACCTCTACACCCAGCTAGGAGGAGCCGGGGATCGAACTAGCAACCCTCCGCTTACCAGCCGACCCGCTCTACCTCCTGGGCCACATGGCGGGCGGCATGATGAACTAACACTGCACAACAAAGTAGGCGATGTCGACCGCTGAGTAAGAATGTGCCTGGTCCTCGTTCCTACGCGTGGCGCAGGGCAGCGCGCGGAGCCTGGCCTTCTTCATGCTGGACAAGATCACGGCTCCGGAGGTCATCCCACAGACGGTGGAGAAGAGCGTCCGGCCGTACGCCCTGGAGCAGCAGATCCCCCTGGACCAGCTGCTGCTGCACTACATCAAGGTGAGCGCTGCGTGGCCACAGGGGCCGTCTAGATGGAGCCTCCATGGAGAGGAGGGCCACTCAGAGGGCCACTCAGAGGGCCCTCACTGCACCTCAGTCAGCCTACTCGTTTAAATTCTCGGCTCTTTATATTCTTATAAGATAAGAACTTTATTTAATCCCGTATATGAGAAATTCAGTTGTTAAAGCAGCCCATGGAATATAAAAAGATGCAATAATGAAATAAAAAATACTTTGTATATTTAATGTATAAAGTGTATTTTTACTGCATCGTCTAATGGCATCTTAATCTTGGCCTAAGGCCACTGCCTGTTATTTAAGATCCACTCACTGAACCGCTCCTTGTGCGTACTAAAACCTTGAGCTGATAAAGTTGGACCCCTTGCTGTTCCTTGAGTTGTATGTGATGTAGGGCTGGGCCATTTGGCCTAAAAATAAAATCTCAGATTTTTTCAAACCTAACCCACAAATTGATTGTGATCTATGTTTTTTCTATCAATGACAAATATATTTATATTTTTAAGTCTGTATTTTATTTTAAGATTAACAATGCGCATGCTGCCATGACATTTTACTCTTTAAAAATATTTCTTTTTTCAATAATCGATTATCGACCATAAATTTGAATTACGATTAAACCAAACAATAAGTCGCCCAGCTCTACTGTGATGTTGACCTCGTGGGTGTGGCCCGGCTACAGGACCTGTTGGAACGCTGTCGCTCCCAGACCACCAGTCTGTTCACTAACTGGGAGTCCAAGGCTGTGGCCGTGCTGGACTGCATGACGGAGACAGACGTGAGTCCTCAAGCCATATCAGCCCCCTTCACTTTAATGGAGGGGCAGTTTTAATAAAGAGGAGTTATGGTGGTGATAAGTATTATTATTGTTGTTGTACCAAGTTGTTAATCCTAGAGGTAGGGCGGGCCGAATTCTTTGGTCAAATTGATTCATTTGCATTCCTTCTTTCCGACTGTTGTGAAATGTCTGAACCGTAAAGACATTTGCCTCCCTAAGTGAACCTGCTGTTTCAGCGGGGATTCTATTCCTAAATGTGTTTTGTGCGGAGAGTTCTGGGAAGGAGGGGTGTGCTATGACCCACCACCACTTTGTGATGTTAATTCTTTTTTTTTCTTACATTTGATCATTTATCAATAACTATAACTTATAAGTCTGCGATCTTCCATTCCCACCGGGAGACCCCAGAGCCTGGTTGTAACCCTCTCCCTGGCTGTGTGTTCAGCTGAAGGTGGACGCCGTGCTGGAGGTCATGCAGAACGCGGTGGTTCCGTGGAGCGACGTGGTAGAGAAGCTGGTTCAGAAGTACCTGGAGATGGAGGGCCCCAAGTACAGCATTCACTCACCCTGCCCCGCACCCCAATGTCCCCTCGTTATTAAGTGTTGTTCATATTTATACAGTATGGTAACAACAAGCCATTCCAATGCTCGACATTAGTGGTATAACCAATATTTCACCTGCCGTTTTGTGTTTTTAAGTTTTGACTTGCACTTTCTGACCTTGTTTTTCTTCTCTGAACCCCCAGACAAAAGCTTTTAAAAGAAAGCTACCATCTAATGGAGATTACAAAACTCCTCCGAGGCTACGGCATCCGCAACTTCAACCTCTCCAACAACACAAACGTCATGGTGAGTCCGTCCCCACGTCGCAACGGCCGTAACCGGCAGTCAGCCTGAGCCGTTGATGTGCTAAAACGAAACCAGAGTCGGTGTGATAACACTCCTGAGCATGGCGTTTGTTCCCCGTCAGGCCCTGATCCGGTACATCCTCAGGCAGAACCTGTCCACCTCCTTAGAGGACTCCCTGAAGTTAGCGGTCACCTACAAACTCCCCACCTTTCAGATCCACTACCTGTACCTGACGGAGCTCATCGCCCAGGGCAAGGTAGGTCCGCGCCCCGTTCAGCACACTGGGACTCACCACCGGTGTTGGTTAATGCTCAATGGACTGCATTTATATAGCGCTTTCATCCAGAGCGCTTTACAATATTGCCTGACATTCGCCCATTGATGCACGCATTCAAACACCGACGGCGCAGTCCACCACGCAAGGCGACAGCCAGCTCGTCGGCAGTTAGGGTGAGGTGTCTTGCTCAGGGACACCTCGACACTAGAGCTAGGAGGAGCCGGGGATCGAACTATCAACCTGGCGGTTACCAGCCAACCCGCTCTACCTCCTGTGCTACTGCCGCCCTTCATGCCGTGAATCGTGCTGAATGGAGTTTCCCCGGTTTGTGTGTGTTTGTGTGACGTTCCTGCAGAGCGAGGCGTGCATGAGCCTGCTGAAGCAGCTGTCGTCGGCGGAGGCGGTGTGCGTGGTGGAGCGTCTGACCACATGGGCCCGCCTGCAGCTGGAGGACAAGGAACACGTGTCTGATGAGGTCAGCAGGGTTCTGTTATGTTCTGCTTCATTAAACAATAGATGTATGTTCACTCTTTGATTTACACTAAATAGGCTGCTGCACCAATGAGCAGTCTGTTGGGCCACGCCCGATAATCTGTAATTTGTTATCGGAAACTGTTCCAAAAATGTCAATACTAATTGAGTTCATTCACGTCTGCGTGTTTAAAACGTGGATTAAAGAAAACCCATTGTAACGTTTGGTTTACCGACGGTTACCACTCTGCTTTCATTTTCTCAACAGCACAAGAAACATCAGATGGTCATTGCTCAAGTCCTGGTGGAGGCGTTGAAATACTTGCATGTAATCCTAAAAGGTACATAGTCAATGGGACAAAATGAGTGAAGAATGTTTGCACAGGCATGCCATGCACACACTCCTTTGTGTTTCCAGTTGCTGCTCATTTTATCATTTGTGTTTTGAGGTTGATTGGTTATTTCTATGTTTTAATCCTACCGAACTGTCTTCTTAGTAGGCAATCTTTTGTTTGCATATGAAACCTCAATCAAGCTTTGCTAATATGAAAAAAAGAAACTACTTGCACAAATAAGAAGATGGATTTTAGAGGAATATTTAAATTCGGTAACATCATTTATATATAGGATAATTGTATTTGTTTAGTTCTGGTACTATGTCTTAGGGGTTGGGAGATTTCAGTGATGATCGAAAAGCCATTTAGTTGGAACCCTTTCCTCCCTTCTGCTGCTGTGTAGAAGAAGTCCTGAAGAGCCTGGAGTGTGAGAACAACCTGGTCATGTTCAAAGTCATCGTCCACCTGCAGGTGAGCTTCCGTCGGCTCTTTTAAATGAAACAATGACGAGTCAACACAATCTATTTTGAACATATCCCACAATGGTTCGTGTGATGACATTTATTTTTACGCGAATAACTGGAGAACTTGGGACAACATTCACAATTTCTGCCTTACAGTCTTTATTTGAGCCTTTAAGAACGGGAAAGGACGAACAATTAAGATTTCTAGCAATATTAAGCACTGATGTCATAACATCCATCCATCCATGTGACTCACTCAGTTAAAATACATCGAAACATGATCCCTGATCCAGTCTCCTCAATGTGTTCCTCAGTCAAACTACGATGAAACATAATCCCTAATCCAACCTTCTTAATCTGTACCTCTCAGTCAAACTGCAATGAATCATAATCCCTAATCCAATCTTCTTAATCTGTCCCTCAGTCAAACTGCAATGAATCATAATCCCTGAACCAATCTTCTTAATCTGTCCCTCGGTCAAACTACATTGAAACATAATCCCTAATCCAATCTTCTTAATCTGTCCCTCAGTCAAACTACATTGAAACATAATCCAGTCTCCAAAACGTGTCCTCTCAATCAAGCTACAATGAAACCTAATCCCTAGTCCAATCTTCTTAATCTGTCCCTCAGTCAAACTGCAATGAATCATAATCCCTAATCCAATCTTCTTAATCTGTCCCTCAGTCGAACTACAATGAATCATAATCCCTAATCCAATTTTCTTAATCTGTCCCTCAGTATAACTACAATGAATCATAATACCTAATCCAATTTTCTTAATCTGTCCCTCAGTCAAACTACATTGTAGCATAATCCCTAATCCAATTTTCTTAATCTGTCCCTATGTCAAACTACATTGAAACCTAATCCCTAATCCAATCTTCCTCTCCACCAGGAGGACTTCGACGTCTTCTTCACCCCCGCCAACTACGAGGACCCCGCCATGCGCCAGCAGATCCAGGAGCACCACATCATGGCCTACGAGAACACGCGGGGCTGCCGCCAGCCAGGGGGCCCGCTCCCGGACCCGCCCACGCTGGCCAAGGACCCCGACGGCAAGAGCAAGAGCGTCTCCACCCAGGCGGGGCTGGGGCGCCTGGGGAGGCAGCTGCAGCGCACCAAGCAGGAGCTGTGGTCGGACCTGGCCCTGCGCGCGCTGGGCGTGGGCAAGGTGGAGGTGGCCCTCAAGATCCTCGGGTGAGGGCGTAGGGGTAACAGGGCGGGCTAGGCTAGGAACCACGCTGGGTCAGGCTAGGCTAGGCTACAGGCTAGTTAGCCTCAAGGCTCGCTATGCTAGCAATGATTTGGAAAAATGTGTATTTACTAGTGCTGTCAAGCGATTAAAATATTTAATCGCGATTAATCACATTAATGCCATAGTTAACTTGCAAAATTTTTTAAATATGCTAAATATCCCTTGATTTCTTTGTCCCATTATTTTTTCTCATTTTAATGCTCTTATCAACATGGAGAAGTGCATCGTCTTGCCTTGTGCAAATGTTTTTTTTATTGATAACATTGGCATATACTGATCAAAAGAGGACGATACAAAAAAAAAGCCTATAGTGCAATTAAACGATGAACATACAAACATACTACCTTGAACATAGCAGTCAGGCTACTGCTTCTTTGTTTTGAGCCAAAGAAAAAAATAAAGAAATTGCGGTAATCGCGCGATAAAAAAATGAACGCCGTTAAAATTGGTTTGCGTTAACGCCGTTAATAACGCGTTTAACTGACAGCACTAGTATTTACATTTACATTTAGGGCATTTAGAAGACGCTTTTATACAAAGAGACTTACAATAAGTACATTTGTCAGAGGAAAGGGAAACAGCAATATATTGCTAGTGGTACAGTAAGGATGTTCATAGAACCAAGTGGCAAGCAGTTACAATGGCTAGGTGTGTCTGCACTTCCGCTCAACCAGAGTGACTGAAGCTGTGTTCGAAATCCTTCCCTATCACGGATATATTGCACTGTATAGGGTGCTCGCCATTTTGCAGTGGTGTTAGACTTCTCAGTGGTTAATTTCATTCACCTCAGTGGACAATAAAATACCCACAATTTGAGTGAACATTCGATGTTACATGTTACCCCCGTGTACCACAATGCAATGCGGTCGTGTTTTCTAAACTTCATTTACTGCCGCAAATTACGTTTAGAAATGTTTAGCGTAGTGTCCGAATTCTCGTTTGTTCGTTCCCTATATAGTTCACTATATCACTATATAGGGGATAGTGAGTGAGTGAATAGGGAACGATTTCGAACACTGCTTGAGTGTTACCCTGGGGGTGGATTATGATGAGCACACCCTCCATGTGTTCCTCCAGTGAGCTCTACGAGCACCACGGGGACCCGGGGACGGGCAAGGTGCTATTCACCGCTGCCCAGAGGCTGTGCCAGATGTTGGAGGCAGACACGCCCATGGTGGTACCGGACGGGTCAGACCTCCCGGCACTCATCCACAACCTGGCCTCCCGGGCCATCACTGTGTGTCACCCAGGTAACGCACGCACACTCACTCACTCACTCACTCACTCACTCACTCACTCACTCACTCACTCACTCACTCACTCACTCACTCACTCACTCGTACTAACTCACTCACTCACTCGGACTAACTCACTCACTCACTCGTACTAACTCACTCACTCACTCATACTCGTACTCACTCATACTCGTACTCACTCACTCACTCACTCACTCACTCACTCACTCACTCACTCACTCACTCACTCACTCACTCACTCACTCACTCACTCACTCGTACTCACTCACTCACTCACTCACTCGTACTAACTCACTCACTCGTACTAACTCACTCACTCGTACGTACTCACTCACTCACTCGTACTAACTCACTCACTCATTCGTACTAACTCACTCACTCACTCGTACTAACTCACTCACTCACTCACTCATACTCGTACTCACTCACTCACTCACTCGTACTCACTCACTCACTCACTCACTCGTACTAACTCACTCACTTGTACTAACTCACTCACTCACTCGTACTAACTCACTCACTCACTCGTACTAACTCACTCACTCACTCGTACTAACTCACTCACTCACTCTCGTACTAACTCACTCACTCACACTCGTACTCACTCACTCACTCATACTCGTACTCACTCACTCACTCACTCATACTTGTACTAACTCACTCACTCACTCATACTCGTACTAACTCACTCACTCACTCACTCATACTAACTCACTCATACTTATTCTCTCACTCACTCATACTTATTCTCTCACTCACTCATACTCACTCCCTCATACTCAGTCATACTAATTCACTTACTCACTCATACATACACACACAAACAACCACTGGGAAAGGCATAAAATGGTGGATATGCAAAGTTGCCTGTTTTAAGATGTTTGTCTGTTTCAGACCTGCTGCTGGACTGTCTGGAGCTCTGCAAGAGTACCAGGATAGCCATGGATGTTTATCATCAGTGTCTGTTTTCAGACAACTACGGTTTTATAGCCAAGGTCAGTATCATGAAGCCACACATCAGCTTTTTGTAAGTTAGTTTAAAAATAAAAGCAAGACTATACAATATACACACTCTCCAAGTACTGTCCTATTAGGCTACCATCTAATTACACTACATGTTAAAAACAATAGCCTAGGGCTGTTCGATTATGGAAAAAATCTGCACTTTCTATAAAACATTTAATCAAAATTAGTTTTGTGAACGAATTTAGCGGAATTGCGATTAAAATTTGATTAATCGCCCAGCCCTACACTAACCTCCTGGTATCCAGTCATTCCTAAAGTCCCTCACCTGCTAACAGGTAGACAGGTAAACAGTGGTGCATGATGGTCCTCTCTGTAGGATGTGAGTTTGGAGGCAAAGGGGGACCCGTACTCCCAGTGGACCTTCCAGGACCTGTTTAGGGAGGACTGCATCGTCTTGGACGAGGTGTCTGTGCTGCCAGTCCAGTATGAAATCACAAACGGCTTGCTGCCTATGTCCCCAGGTAAGAGTGTGCGTGTGTGGTGGTGTGCATGTAGTGTACATACTGTATGTGTGTAGATATTTATCTATTTTCTGTACATTAGCAAATTGTCTGCATAAAGCAAGCAGTCCCTTTGTCAAAGAAATCCCCAAAACACATTATGTCATCGGGCCAGACGAGTGTCTGTGTCACGGTGTCAACAATTAGCCATCACAAAGTCAAAGTGAAGAATGTTGTTATCATTTCAGACCTCAAGCTATACCCGCTGGACTGCTCCTGTCTGGCACACTGCTCTTTTGAAGATGGTAACTACCCTGTCTCAACCTCATAAATATATTTATATGGAAGACGAGTCCATGTGATGTACTAAAGCTCGGGAAGACAGTCCATATGATGTACTTAAGGTGCGGAAGACAGTCAATGTGATGTACTTAAGCTTTGTAAGACAGTCCATGTGATGTACTAAAGCTGGGTAAGACGGTCCACATGAAGTACTAAAGCTGGGCGGTGCCTGCAGGCTCCAGCTACCTTCAGCCCCTGCTGGGCCCGCTGAACAACATGCTGCAGATGCTGCAGGAGTGCAGTCAGCTTGAGCTGGCCCTGCGCGTGCTCGTCAACTCCTACTGCAGCTGTCTTCAGCACGTCACCTCCAACATCATGGACGTCAAGCTCAGCACAAAGGTGCTCCGTCTGTCTGCCCCTCTGTGTGTGTCCGCCTCTGTCTGTCTGTGGACTTTGTGTGTCTGTCTGTTTGTCTGTATGTCCAATCCGTCTGTCTTTCCCGTACCGCACACTGGACATTTATTATGGGCTGATGAGGGTTAGGTCCAAACGATGTGTGTGTGGACAACAATCCAGATTTTTCAAACTTAAAAATGGGTTTGCAGGCCAGAGGTTGTATTTGTACAGGGTATTCTAACTTGCACATGCTCTCTGTGACCTTGACAGAATTAAAAAAGAGGAGATAAACAAAATGGAGTTTATATGTCTATGGTGTTGGTTTTTCGGGAATGAAATAACCTCATTGGGTTTATGTTTTTCCAGCTCTATGATAAAGGCCGTCTTCAAGAGTACAACACATTAATGACAGAAGTCCGAAAGTCGACTATAGCCACCCTTAACAACGTTGCTGTGGCCCTCCTTAACAAGGTAGGTGAGGAGCCCGGGCACTCTAGCCATGATTCTGGCCCTGAGAGAGGCCCCCTGGGGTACAACGTCACATCGTATCTTTTTAACTAGTATTTGTTTGTTTTGGGGGTCTCTAATTGATCATATTGGGTTTCTCCTCTGCGTTCAAGGTGTTTAAGTGGGGAGTGTTGGATTGTGACTTGGCTATTGGACTCTGCACTCTCCTGTCCAAGACTGAGGTCTTCAAACTGCTGTGGAAGGTGGTGGACAACACCTGGCAGAACTATGACAAGATCATGGTTAGTGCTTTGGTTTTATTCATCATTTATCCTTTGTTTTGCTCTGCTGGTTATTATCTATTATTATTATTATACTTGGTTACACCTTCTCAGATAAAACGATACCTGCATCCTGTAATGATATAAATGTTCTGGGTCATTTAAGTGACTCTGATATACGAACTGTTATCCTAGACATCTCTATGCTTAGTTCCATCCTCTATAATATATTCATCCATCAACTTTTCTTTTCTTTTAGGCCGTTGCTGTGGTAGGGGCTCAACTGTGCCACCTGTACCAAGATAAACCGGAGGAAGAGAAGTTTTTATCGGTCATCACTGACGCTGAATGGGGCATCAAGCTGGGAAAACTAGGGGTTAGTTCCAGAAACGCTGTGTTGAACCCTCTGGTTTGACTGATGGAGAACTTTTGATGCGTGGGTTGGAAGTTCTTTGAACACACACCTCAGAATCAACTTAGAGTTTATTATAATAAAGGGTAAAAATAGAATAAAATGAATGTTGTCTCTGCAGAGAGGCCACACAACACGACAAGCCTACTGCTGGCTGAGGCGCTTTAGTGAGCCATGAACAGCTGGCTCACCCCGGTGTTAAAGCAGGGAGACGTCCTTGAGGGCCAGCCGCAGATAGGGATGCCACTGCTGCGTTCGGCCATCTCAGGATGTAGCTCGTGGGATTGCTGCCTCAGGTCAGGGATTGATAGTCAGCCGAGTCTCGCTGCCCCTCAAAGGCGATAAGCCAATATAAACAGTGAAGTGGTTACTATAGATAATAACTAATGGGTCAAGGTGTCTTAGTGTCTTGGGAACCACATGTCTCATGGAAATTTCCATTGCATGAGTCTAATATGAATTCTGAATAGAGCAATGTGATGACTTATTACGATGCGTTTGACACGTTTGTTTTTTTGTGGGGTTCATTGTGGATTAGTAATTGGGATATGGCGATCAAAAAGGCAATGAGATGGACTGGCTCCTGCCCTCTATAAACCCTATAATCCCCCATGGTCTAACCTTAACCCCAGCTGTATTAATTATAATGAGCGACCGTCTTGTTTAGAGTCACTGTACAACACACTTTGTTCCGACTCCCGTTATTACAGATTCCTTGCCGTGTTTGATGTCTTGGCCTCGAGTTTAACTCACCCTCCTCTGCTCCCAGATCTCCATCCAGTCTGTGTTCCGTAAGCCTCCGGAGATGAAGACCAACATGATCCCTGTTCTGGTCAGGAACCGGAACATCACGCCCGACATCATCCTCCAGTACTGCAGGTCAGACCCGATGCTGGTGGGCCTTTTCAGCTGGAGGCAGAACAGCCTGGGAGCTGGGCTCCAGCCTCCGCTTAATAGTCATTTAGTCGTTTGATTTTCCATGGTTGACGTGAACAAGTACCGACGTATGAGTGCTGGGATACCAATGTACTCTTGAAAGGGATTATTCTTTTCTTGCCCCCTGGGGGGCTAGAGTAAAGGGGTGTCATAAATACATGGCCTTTGACACTGGTCCTATGATTAAGGTCTATGCAAATAAAATTGAATTGAATTGTTGACCTGCAGCTCAACGAAGCCTCCATCTATGGTAGTGACTGAGACTGAATCCAGGGTCAGAAAGCTTTGGGCCAGCAGATTTCCATCTGTAAATTGCGGTTAATGCAGATTAGGACCTTTTTTTTTTTTTTAAATCTTTACTCTGTCATACCCCTGTGTGCCGCCTCTTGTG
Organism: Gadus morhua; assembly: GCF_902167405.1. NCBI lineage: Eukaryota > Metazoa > Chordata > Actinopteri > Gadiformes > Gadidae > Gadus > Gadus morhua. The sequence continues at coordinate 26,597,033 of NC_044058.1, read as the reverse complement.
ACGACCGCCTCCCTGATTCCCATCCAGCGCCTACGGCCTGGACCAGGACATGGTGATCAACCTGTACATCACCACCCTGCTGCTGCCCCAAGAGGAGGAGGAGGAGGAGGAGGAGGAGCCGGGCGTCGCCACGGTGACCGGCGAGGACGAGGCGTCCCCTCCTCTGGGCCACGTGGACGCCATGGACCGCGTGCTGACCATCATCCCCAAGTTGATCAGCACCAGCGACCTCACCGACAGCCTCAGCGCTGCCTTGCTCAAGGTGAGGGCTCTCGGAGTCGGAGTAGTTTGGGAGGCGCGGCATAGACGTGAGGCTCTCGCCTGCAGGGTTCCGAGTTCAAACCCTTGTGTGGTGCCCTTGAGCAAGATGCCCTACCTGCTCCTTATTGCTATGGATGTTACAAGGTTGCTTCAATACAAGCTTCTTTTAAATTAAAAATTGTAAACAGAAGGAGTATTTAGCAGAGGTATCTTCGCAGCTATTTTAGCTGCCTTGAGCAAGGTATGCTTACCCCTACCTGCTCCTTAATGGTGTGGACGTTAAAGGACAAGAGCATCTTTAAGTTACAAATCGTAAATAGGAGTATTTAGCATAGGTGTTTTTGCAGCGATTTAGTATCGTTTGTTGTCACCCAAAAGGTCTGGGCACCTAACTGTAGTTTGGTCAAGTCGACTGCATGGCTCCACGTTGTCTGTGTCTGGCGTCCTCTTCCTCCCACGTTGCCTCTCTGTCTGAAGCCCTCTTCTTCTCGTTCGGTCTCTCAGCTCAACCCGTACTGCTACGAAAGGATCGAGGTGGTGTTGAAGATCATCCAGACGGCCGACGAGAACGTCACCTGCTTCTCAGTCAGCCAGGTAACACGCCCCGCCCGCACACGGCGGGATCTCACCTGATACGGTGGCTCTATGAACGTCCCCTCTTGTGGAGAAGAACCTTCCTGGTTCAACAGCTTGCTATGGATAGGGCCTAAGAAAACAATTTGTTTGGTTCTGGTTTCCGACCTACCCTGTCAATTTATGTGCGACCCAAATTATTTTATGAGCTTTCAAAAAAAAAGCTCATAAAAAAAATAAATTATGCAAACTATAATTACGTTTTGGTACAGCACCTCTTCATTCTATACAAGGATGAGCGAATTTTCTCGCTTTTAAATGAAAAAAACCTACCTATCATTCGCTGCCGCTGGATTTTTTTTTTAAAAAAAATTAAAAAAATTCCCTACCTACCCATGACCTCAACTGACGACCAACAGGAACCAAACTTTTTTCTTTTTTTTAGGCCTAGCTGATGAGTGGTCGCTCATGATACTGATCAGCCAGTACCATGCCCACCTGAGCCTTCTCTTAAAGCGTCGCTCTCCAGGGTCCTGCCCTCTGTATCTACGATGGAGGACATTTGGAATTCGTTTGATTGGTCGGCACAGGGAAAATAGAGCACCTCTATGTCGACTTCAAATCTAGAGCTGGACATTATTTATAAAAATCCCAATTTCACAATATTGTTGGAGATACGTTTTTAGTTTCTTTGTTTCCAGAACGTTCCACGTTTAAGATGTATCATCCAGGACACCAGTTAACATCCTCAGCATCACGTAGCCCTCCACGGCGTCTCTCCTCCCCCTCTCCCAACGCCTCACCCTCGTACCCTGTGTTCTCAACGCCCTCCTCCAGTACGTCAGCCTGCTGAAGCACCTGCAGTCCTACCGCCGCATCGGCCCGCCCACGGACTTGGAGAGCTCCTACCTGCTGGAGAACTGCCTGCAGCCCAGCGCCCTGGCCCAAAGCCGGCTGCCCTTCCACATGCTGATGCACCCCACCCACTACTGGAAGATCATCGGTGAGTCTGATCCACCGCACCCACTACTGGGAGATCGTCGGTGAGTCTGATGCACCCCAGCCACTACTGGGAGATCGTCGGTGAGTCTGATCTACCGCACCCACTACTGGAAGTGGTGGGTGGCGTCGGGCTTACCAACAGCCTGCCGCAATGACATGATCCACAGCGGGATAAAACTAACAAATTATTTAGTAATTGCAAATTACAAATGACTACCTACCAAGTTGATCTCTATGGGCGTCATATGGCTCAGGAGGTGGAGCGGGTTGGCTGGTAACCGGAAGGCTGCTAGCTCGATCCCCTGCTCCTCCTCAATGAGTGCTGAGGTGTCCCTGAGCAAGGCACCTCACCCTATCTGCTCCCGACGAGCTGGCTGTCGCCTTGCATGGTTGACACCGCCGTCGGTGTGTGGATGAATGGAATGGGGAAATGTTAAGCAATATTGTAAAGCGCTTTGAGTGGCCGCTGGTTAGAAAAGAGCTATGTACAGTAAATGCAGTCCATTTACTACTTGCTTACTAGTATCTCTGAAAATGGAAACTGCTAGAATCATGTTTGTTTTGTGCAACTATTTTAATCGGTGTGCTACCCTTTAATTATAGATGATATGTTACATTATATATTCATCGCATGGATGGTTTATGTGACAAACATTGGGATCCATCCCTTGATCCGTGGAGGAGCCACTAACACGCTCTCCTTTCCTCAGCTCCAGAGCTCAGTGAGGAAACCTTCCCTACAATCCTGCTGATCAGCAAGCTGATGAAGGTACCACTCCTCCTCCCATTCTTCGGTTCATACAGCAACATGAGGCCGAGGCAATAAGCATTGTATTGTTTGTCAAGCGGATAATAATCTTCACTCTTTTTATTGTAATCATTGTTGATCCATTCAAATCTAGTGTCACCAATCCTCCCCATCATGCATTGGTATCCATCTTCTATCTAGATCTGAAGTGCTCTAAATCCTAGTTCATCATTCTTAACAATGCTTGGTTTGCTCTCAGGCTTACTTGTAGGCCACTTAAAGTGCTGAATGGATAAATAGCCCTATATACTAATGCTAATTATACAACGGGGGACCTAAATCCAGCGATCTGATTGGTTCCCAACTGTTGTATAATGAGCGTATACATAACTGCTATGACGCCCGATCATTTTGTGAAAGTTTGCATATCACTCCGCGCCTGGAAGTAGAAACAGTTACAAAGTAAAACATATGTTGGATGATGGAGAGCGTGTAAATGTTGTTACTCCGGGAGTGAGCAAGGCGATGGAGAGACTAACGAAAGCTTAGGCACACGGCGAGTGAACTGCTCCATAGGATAAATTGCCGGCGAACCGCTCTATCGGAGCCTTCTCTCGGAGGGACGCTAAAGTGTGTTGCATAGCGACCGTCGATGCATAGCGGCAGCCAGGAGGGACTACTTTTTTGTATTCTTTAATAAAACGGCTATTTTGACTTTCTTGGTTTCTTTTTAAATGTAGTGTGTCGCCATAATAGTAACCGTTGTATAAAAGCAATAGATCACTTCAGTCAGTGGCATGTGCTCATTATACCACTGTGAAGGGGGTCGCAGGCCCTCCGCTGCGCGTCGGGGCCGGACAACGCCCCTTAACAGTGGTATAATGAGCACATACCACAGCCTGGCGTGATCTATTGCTTAAGTATACATCCCCACTCTGGCATGCTTAGCCAATCAGTGAATGGGGCAGTTTCACAGAGCAAAGCACAAGGGTAGTTCAGGGCTGGATGTCACACGATGGAGTGACCTACATTTTTTTCAATAAACCTTTCAGAATCATTGTTGCAGTGATGTAATGATAAAACATTTGACAAAAGCTTAAATGTAACGCATCAAATTTTTTAAAATGAGTCAAAACCAGGAAACTAAACAAAGGGTTTCCCCCGGTGCGTGTGCAGGTGAGCCTGGACAAGCTGTACATGCTGGCGGTCAACAACGTGTTTGAGAAGAGCCTCAAGCCCCTGCTGCTGAGGCAGAGCGGCCGCGGCCCGAGGCCCGGCCGCCACAGCTTCGAGGTGGCCAAGACCATCATGGACTACATCCGCTGCATCCAGAACCCCGAGTGGGCCGCCGCCACCGCGCACAAAATCACCCAGGAGCTGCCCCCAGGTCAGATTATACACAGATTACCAGGAGCTGCCCCCAGGTCAGATTATACACAGATTACCACGGGCTGCCCCCAGGTCAGATTATACACAGATTACCAGGAGCTGCCCCCAGGTCAGATTATACACAGATTACCACGGGCTGCCCCCAGGTCAGATTATACACAGATTACCAGGAGCTGCCCCCAGGTCAGATTATACACAGATTACCAGGAGCTGCCCCCAGGTCAGATTATACACAGATTACCAGGAGCTGCCCCAAGGTCATATTATACACAGATTACCACGGGCTGCCCCAAGGTCACATTATACACAGATTACCAGGAGCTGCCCCCAGGTCAGATTATACACAGATTAGCAGGAGCTGCCCCAGGTCAGATTATACACAGATTACCAGGCGCTGCCCCCAGGTCAGATTATACACAGATTACCAGGAGCTGCCCCCAGGTCAGATTATACACAGATTACCACGGGCTGCCCCCAGGTCAGATTATACACAGAATACCCAGAGCTGCCCCCAGGTCAGATTATACACAGAATACCAGGAGCTGTCCCCAGGTCAGATTATACACAGAATACCAGGAGCTGCCCCCAGGTCAGATTATACACAGATTACCAGGAGCTGCCCCCAGGTCAGATTAAACACAGATTACCAGGAGCAGCCCCAAAATCAGATTAAACATAGATTACCAGGGGCTGCCCCCAGGTCAGATTAAACACAGATTACCAGCAACTGTCCCAAAATCAGATTAAACACAGATTACCCGGAGCTGTCCCCAGGTCAGATTGAACACAGATTACCCGGAGCTGCCCCCAGGTCAGATTATACACAGATTACCAGGAGCTGCCCCCAGGTCCGATTATACACAGACTACCAGGAGCTGCCTTCAATTCAGATTATACACAGATTACCAGGCGTTGCCCCCAGGTCAGATCAAACACAGATTACCCGGGGCTGCCCCCAGGTCATATTAAACACAGATCAATAATCAGAATGCCAGCTGGTCAGATTAAACACTGCTCCGATTACTAGGAGCTGCCTTGAGGTCAGACTAATCACAGATTACTCAAGAGTTTTCCCAGGTAAATTGAGGACCGAATTGGGGTTGATTACAGGTGAGATTGCATACCGATTATCCATGTAATGTGGTATTTTAGAAATGTGAATACATTATATAATAAAACTATAATCTGTCATAATAATATAGTTGGATCATGGTGTGGATATAATCAATAATAACATTTAGTGACTATTGTGATCTGGATTTATCACAGTGTTGTATTGCAATGTCACTGTCTTGAGAAATGATATGTATAGACTTCATTACAATCCCTGTTTGGAGAATGGCTGCCGCAGTGAGAACCGGTTGGTAAAGCTCCTTCCATGGATGTATCGCTTCTTCTTTCTCTGCAGGCAATGAGAAGGCCCAGTCCCTCAGGTTCTGCCTCTCGCTGGCAGAGACCTGGCTGAAGGACCCTAAGATAGAGGTCAGAGTTCACTGTCAACACCTTAAATAATAAAGAGGGACGACGACAGAATTAATATTGAAATTAAATCTTAAATTATTAATTTTCAAAAGACAATCACTACTGTTATAGTGATATCTTTCTGAATTCACTTGAATTCTTCCCAGTGTTCAGCCTGTCTCCTGCTGTGAGCGGTGATGGTGTGTGTTGGGGATAAAGCTGAATTTGCCTTAGCTTTTGAATTGCATGACTCAGCGCAAACAACGCCCCGTAGTGACTCAGCTAAACTACACCTTTCCTATGACGGTGCTGTCCACGCACCAGCATCCAACTCTGTTACTGTTGCACCAACTGTAATAAAAAAAAACATTATTACATTTCAGCGGTTGTTTTATACGGGACACTTTATCTGTATTGGCAGAAGGACTCGTTTCATAGCACATGTAGGATAGTTTTTATTCGAAACTTAAAAAAGCAACTCGCTGACATTACACTGAATCTAAATGACTTGTAAAGTCAAGAGTGTGTTGTGGATGTGGGTTGGGTGAGTGTGTGCACAATGTTATTGTTAATAAGCGTTTCTTCGTGCTGTAGCTAGTGTGTGTGTGTGTGTGTGTGTGTGTGTGTGTGTGCGTCAATAATGGCCCCCATTGCACTCCTGACCATCGCTGAAGGAGGGATCCCCCACCCTGAAGGAGGGATCCCCCACCCTGAAGGAGGGACCCCCCACTCTGAGGGAGGGATCCCCCACTCTGAAGGAGGGAGCCCCCACTCTGAAGGAGGGATCCCCCACTCTGAAGGAGGGAGCCCCCACTCTGAAGGAGGGATCCCCCACTCTGAAGGAGGGAGCCCCCACTCTGAAGGAGGGATCCCCCACTCTGAGGGAGGGATCCCCCACTCTGAAGGAGGGAGCCCCCACTCTGAAGGAGGGATCCCCCACTCTGAAGGAGGGAGCCCCCACTCTGAAGGAGGGATCCCCCATTCTGCGTTCCTCCTCTAGATTTCTTCCTTGCTAAGGGAGCTTTCTCCTGCCTTCTGGGGGGGCTAGGGCCAGGGCGGCGTCATAAACACACGCCCTGTAAAGCCCTTTGAGGCTGTACCGGTGATTATGGATTATACCGAAAACATTGAACTGAAATTAAGCACTCTATTCGGTTCTGCACCCGTGATCCCTTTGCAGCAGTCGGCGCGGTCCAGGGGGGAGACCTTCCTGTCCAAGCTGAAGCTGCAGTTCCAGCGCTCGGCCACGGAGAACGCCCTGCTGGGCGCCCAGCTCGGGGGCCAGGAGCTGCTGAAGCTGACCGGTCTGCCCGCCAAGCTCATCGCAGCGCTCTACGAACACCCCAGCGTGGCCCAGCGCTACAGGGACTCGGCCGGCGACGGCTACCCAGGTAACCCCCCCGCCCCCCCCCCAGGGGAATACCACCGCGTTCCAGGCTCCAGGCGAGGCTGATGTTGAAGATTATGAGGGGGGGGGGGGGATGATGTACACCTTTTATTGCTGTTCCTTATAATCAGAGCAATGGGGAGTTGCACAAAGGAACAGGGATTATAGCGGGATCAATAGTGCCGTTGGTTTGTAATGCATGGTGTTTTTTCTTCTGCAGACCTCCATGCGGTGTGTAAGGGGATCGCCACCATCAACAACGTGGATCTGCTGAAGATCAGGAACCTGCTGCTGGAGAAATGGATCTGTAGGACGGGCCCGGCTGGGGCTAAGGTCTGTCTGTCTGTCTGTGTCTGTGTCTGTGTCTGTGTCTGATTGTCTATCTGTCTACCTACCTGTCTGTCTCTGTCTGTCTGTCTGTCTACCTGCCTGTCTGTGTCTGATTGTCTATTAGGGCTGAACGATTTTAAGAAAAAATTGAAATTGCGATTTTTCTGGTAGAGATTGCGGTTTCGATTTCAACCACGATTTATTTTCTTTAAATCAAGTTTCAGTATAAATTAATATAACCAATGAATTCCATTAAGGTAATGCAATAATGAAAACTGCTGGCAACAGATTTCAAATGCAAGACTGTTTATTCAAGTACCTAAGAAACAACAACCAAAAAAGTAAAATAAAAAGGGAGCCCTCTTTCTTAAGTAAACTTGCTTCAATGGCTCATCAGCATCAAAATAATTGCACTTTTGTAAAAAATAAAAAATAAAAATAAAACGCAGCTTTGACGATCCGAAAATCGTAATGCTTGAGATCGCGATTTTCGGTCGAAAACGATAGATCGTTCAGCCCTATTGTCTATCTGTCTACCTACCTGTCTGTCTGTCTGTCTCTGTCTCTGTCTGTGTCTGTCTCTCTCACCTCTGATCATTTCAGACTATTTCAGATTCTTCTTACCATTAACTAGATGTTTGTTTTTTGCCTGTGAAGGAAATGAGCAACCAGGAAGTCTTTAATATCGAAGAAGACCCGGACTTAATGAGGTGAGTGCATGACTGTAAGAACATGGTTGGTCAAAATAGTTCTTGCCTTAATTGATATAATCTTCTGACCACTCAAATCAATAGATGCGAGGTCGTAGGGCTTGTCGATTAATCGAATTTTGATCACGATTTCGATTTCAGCGTCAAACAATCACAAATTTGACATAAGCGAGTTTTTGGATTTTATTTATTTTTATTTTATTTATTTGTAATAATATTTGTTATAATAATAGCTGTTTTAGAACAGCTGGATACATATCTGTATATTATTTTAGATTGGAACATTTCTTTTTGACCATTTTATGTATTGTTTAAAGGCGAAATTTCCAAGTTCTCAGTTACAAAGTTTTTTTTTGGGAGAGACATGCAGAATAAATGCATCAAGTCTTCAAACTCAAAAATAATCGTTTGAATAATCGTGATTTCACTATTGACCAAAATAATCGCGATTATGATTTCGCCCATAACCGAGCAGCCCTACGAGGTCGTAGCAGTTGAAGGTGTTATTGTTGCATGTAGTAGAACGCTGCTCTCTACAGACACCTTGTTGCTCCCCCCCCAGGGTGGTGCATCTCCTCCAGCCCTACAACACGGACACGGCCGTGCGTTTACTGAGCCCCATCCTGACTGCCGAAACGTGGGTATGTGTCCAGTGCACCTGATTGGTCAGACAAAGGACCGACCGCAGCCCCGAGGTTTGAAATTGATGGGAACGGATGTTGAAAAATGAACGAATGAAACCCATTTAAATTGAAGGCATTTAACAGACGCTGTTATCCAAAGACAATTATAATTAGTACAATATATGTCTGTCGGCACAGTAAGGATGTTCATCGAAAAAGGGACATGGCGAACCTCATACAATGAGTGCGTAAGGGGGGGTGCTATACTCAGCCTGTGTGTGTGTGTGTGTGTGTGTGTGTGTGTGTGTGTGTGTGTGTGTGTGTGTGTGTGTGTGTGTGTGTGTGTGTGTGTGTGTGTGTGTGTGTGTGTCAGCCCCTGGGCAGCGGCGGGCCCCACCTCACCTACAGCCACCGGTCGCGGGCGCTGCTCTGCCTGATCCACCTGGCAGACGCCGGGCTGCTGGAGACTCACACCCAGATACCACGCGCCAAGACCAGGTACGCACACACACACACACACACACAGATACCACGCGCCAAGACCAGGTACACACACACACACACACAGATACCACGCGCCAAGACCAGGTACGCGCGCACACACACACACACACACACACACACACACACACACACACACACACACACACACACACACACACACACACACACACACACACACACACACACACACACACACACACACACACACACACATACACCACGCGCCAAGACCAGGTACACACACACACACCAAGACCAGGTACACACACACACCACGCGCCAAGACCAGGTACACACACACACCACGCGCCAAGACCAGGTACACACACACACCACGCGCCAAGACCAGGTACACACACACACACACAGATACCACCAGCCAAGACCAGGTACACACACACACACTCAGATGCCACGCGCCAAGACCAAGTAGGCTCACGCAAACTCAACCACTCACGCACGGATGCACACACTCACACAAGTTCCAATGCATTCCTTATGTGTGTGTATTTCTGTGTGCGTTGTTCTGTCCTCGTACAGGTACTACCTGAGGTGCTTCATCTACGTGTCCCAGCTGGAGGCGCTGAACATCTCCTACACCATCGAGGCCTTCCTCAGCAGCCCCAAGGAGGGCATGGTGAAGGGACTCTGGAAGAACCACAGCCATGAACCACAGGTGCCCACACGCAAATACAAAGGCCTAGGGCTGCTGGACTATGGAAAAAGAATCATAATCCCCATTATTTTGCTCAATGTTGAAATCCCGATTATTCAAACGATTATTTTTGAGTTTGAAAACATGATGTATTTATTCAGCATGTCTCTCCCAATAAACACTTTGTAACCGAGAACTTTGAAATTTCTCCTTAAAGAAATACACAAAATGGTCAAAACGAAAAGGGTCAAATCTGAAATAATGTCCAACTGCACTTTCTAACATTTAATGAAAAAATCTAAATTTAAGTATCGCCCAGCCATACAAAGACTCATACATGGACACAGAGTCTCACACGGGCTCCTGCAGAGGAAACATATCTACGACGTGCCCTTTGTCACTTCATGTTTGTTGTTCTTGCTTTGGTTTGAGCGAAACGTTTGAGCGGGCTTCATCATACGCTGTCGGTGAATCCGTCACGCGCTCAGTTCACACCGAGCCTGGACGGGCCACACCTGATCAACGTTTTCAACTTGTTTCGAGCGGAGGGCTTGCCCCTCTTATAAGAAGAGAGGAGGGCGGGACCAAGCACTGCCCTGCCTGCCGATTGGTCCGTCAGGGTCAAGGGTCTAATGGGTGCTGCTGATGAAGGGCATGACATAGTCACGACTACCCAGTGGTTGGATGACCCCGTTCTATGTTCAAATAACCAGGGTCGCGTTGAGTAACCTTTAGTTTGGTTGTCAGCCTTAAAGGCCTTGACACACCAACCAGATCATCAGTCGTCGGACAGTCCGGCGAGCCCGGTGACCTGAGTCTTTTCGGTGTGTGCTGTGCGATCGGCCATCGTCAAAGCCGTGATGAATCGGCCATGACAAAAATCGGTCCGACTGCCTTTTTTCCCGCCAGACTGTCCAACGACCGATAATCTGGTTGGTGTGTAAGGGCTTTAACACACAGGTATGGTGATGAGTGACAGGTGTTTGTTCTGTGCTTCAGGCCGTGCGGCTGGTGGCAGACCTCTGCCTGGAGTACCAGGTCTACGACCCTCAGCTGTGGAAAGGACTCCTGCAGAAGCTGCTGGCCTTCAGCATGGTGAGTGGAGAGGGCCGACGGGCTCATTATGTGTCTCTGACCACTGTAATTGTACTTTTGTGAATCCTCCTCATAAAGAAATAAAATAAAAAAACTTCACAAAAAAATAAATGGATCGTTACAGTATTATCTGAAGGGAATGCTAGGGACAAATATGTTTACAGTGTGTTGTTATGTCCCTTTTCATTTTAGATCAGCCATCTTCAGAAGGTATTGGAGGCCATCTGTGCAGTTCCATCTCTGTGGCAGGTCAGTGTCTGCACCACAGACCCTCGGGGACAGCGAGTCTCTAGTCTAAAACATTGCCTGTATTGTTGTGACACGTCATAGAACCAATGAAATCCTTTTAATAAAATGAAAACCCACTCTCTTTCTTTCTTCTGCAAAGATCTCCGGCTTCACCAGTATCTGGAGGAGTATGATATTGGCGCCGTTCATATCAGGTATCGAACCTGTCCCTCCGTCTCCACCAGCGTGTAAAGACAACCAGTTCAAATGTTGGTCCAACAAGCACTGACCCATGTCCCTCCTCCTGTCTCCTCAGCCTCGGTCCCTCTCAGCCCCGACCAACAGGCCACGCTCTGCCGGACGTTCGTCCTCCTCCTAAAGTAGGGTCTCCCTCAGACGAGGCTTTGAAGAACACCCGCCGCCTCCTCCTAACTCCCTCACTCACTCACGGACCCCTCCCCCCCCAGGTGCCCGTTCCTGCTGAACATGGACCTGATCGGTATCGCCAACCGCTTCGCCCAGTTCACCCTGCCCGCCTTCGCCCTGGGCACGCTGCTGCTCATCCCCTGTGACCTGAAGAAGGAGAAGCAGATCCAGGTACGGTCGGTTCTCCCTGATCTCACCCATTAGAAAGTCCCAAAGTCCCTTCGTTGAATGCCCGTCAGTTCCAGAATCGTTTTTTAAAAACTCTTATTGGTGTTCAAAACACTCGATGGATGAGCGCCCGAATACGTGTCAGAGGTTCTTCTGGTGTACTCTCCATCTGGATCACTGGCCTTGGAGTTGTTCCCCGGTTGAGGGAAGAGACATATGGGGAGATGACATTTAGTGTCTGTGGTCCTCGCCTCTGGAACAGCCTGCTGGAGGACATCACAATCTGTGACCCCCTTTAAAGGTGACGTATCATACCACCAGGTGTGAGTGTGGTTAGCCGTTACAAGCCGTTTCGAAAATCAGCCTCTTCTGACATCACAAGTGGGCGTGTCCACCTCGATGACTGATAGATGAGCAAGGTTTGCTACCGTCCACTGGGTAGTCTGGTAGACTGATCTATCCAGCATGCATCTAGGTGGACAATGCCTTCTTGTGATTACAGTAGAGGCAGATTTTCTTGTGACGGCTAATCACACTCCACCTGGTGGTATAATATGTCACCTTTTAAAGAAACAATCAAACATACCTAATTATCTCAAAAATCTCTTAATCATTTTCTTACTTTATTTTGGTTTATTTTCATTGTATTGTTAAGCACCTTGTATTGCAATTTTGCCCGAAAGGCGCTTTATAAATAAAGTTTAGTTTGATTTCCGTTGTTCAGACGTTGATGTTTGGTTGTGTCTGCAGGGCTTCCTGTCGGCCTGTAACCCGCTGGCCATCCTGGAGCAGGTGGAGGAGCTCATGACCACTGGGGAGATGGCTGGGATCCCCTCACAGGTCACACATCCTTCCCAGCCCCCCCAATGCCCACTGTTTCTGTAGCGTTGCATAGACCAGGGGTTTCCAACCTGCGGACCGCAAGCCTTAAGTGGGTCACGGCAGGGGGCCAAGTGGGTTGTCGCCTCATTGGCCCAGTACATTTTTTATTCAACATTTATGTAGAGCGTTTTGTTTCTAAATGTGTATGCATGCCCTCATGCCTTGCATATTAAATTTGATAAAGAGACTGTTTGAGGACTGACAAGGGAAATTATGTTTTGATGAGCAATAAACAGAGAGAAATGTAAATGAACCCACATTCTTGTTCACGAGATTGTATTGCTTATTTTGCTGAACCAAATATTGAGTGGATAGTGGCCCCAAAGTATTTCACCAGATGGGTCCCAAAGGCCCACATCTGGGAGCCACTGGCAAAACTCTCTTTGTAGAACTCTGTTTTTTCTAATAAGCTTTCTAATTTCCACTCATTGAATTTTTATGTTCTGAAACCTCGGTCGTCGTCTCCGTGCGTGGGCTGATCTCAGGTCAGGGAGACGGTGTTGATGTTCCTCAACCAGAGCGGGCAACAGCAGAAGGTGCTGAAGACCAGACACTTTGAGGACCTGAAGGCGCTGGTGGTCTCCCGAGGCCAGACCCACCAGGCCAGAGACCTGGTGGACTTCCTCATCAGCCAGAACCGGTAAGTCAAGTCAAGTCAAGTCACTTTTATTTATGTAGCACATTTAAAAACAGGAGTGGACCAAAAGCGCTTTACATTTGCAGAAATCCGGGTTGGGCAAGACAGTTGTTGAAAGGGGCCCAGGGGTACACAGATCTTGACTAAAAAATAAATGCATAAAATAAGTAGAAAGAGAGCAATACAACTAGTAAGAACAGGGTTAAGGGTGTTAAGGGTTGTTAAAAGTAAGAGTGAAAAGGTATGTCTTTAAATTAGACTTAAAACTGGCAAGGGTGGTAGAGGACTTGATGTGGGGCAGAAGGGGATTCCAAAGGTTTGGGCCAGCAACAGAGAATGCCCTGTCACCTTTCGTTTTAAGACGTGTACCGGGGACAGATAGGAGCTGTAAATGCATACATTATTTATTTATCATATATACTTTATACCACGGAAAACCTATCCGAGACATGGAATGACAAACTATTATTCTTCCCTTCCAGTCTAAAAGCTTTTACTCGTTTAACTTGCTTGATGGAGTCCGTTAGCTGTTGCTTGGTAGAGAGAGCGTACCATAAAGGCCCAATCATGATCACAGCAGCCTGAGTTTGATTCCTGCCCGTGGTCCTCCCCTCTTCCTACAATACCTTCCTGTCTATCTCATTCTTTCATAAAGCATAAAATGCAAAAAAATAAAAAAAATAAGATATTGCTTGTATAGTTAAGGTTCATTGTCATTCATCTACTTGCTACTTGCCTCCTTGCACAGTGTCTTAAGTAGAAAAAATGATGACTTCAATACTACTAAATGCTTTGGCAATCCATGCATTGTAGGATCAGTATGCAGGCCCAGAGTTCCCAGAAGGAGCCGATAACCTTCGTTCTTCAGAGCCCAGCAAGCAGGCACCTTTGTTGCACGTTTGTCTTGTTATTTCTGATCGGGGATCAATGATCTCCTTCTCTGTCTCCAGCGTGGAGGAGGCGAACGCCCTCACCCGGGACTTCATGAAACACAGGAAGCCGTCCATCAACTCCTCGCCCCTGACGGTAAGCTCCTGCTGGGCTCCTGTTCCCAGTACAACCCGTGGTTGTACTGGGAAGCGCCAATACAGCGATGATGGGATGGCTTTCATAGTAATTGTGTTTAAATTTATTGTCCTTACCAGTTATGTCTACTCTTTTAATATCGTTTATAAAGGTCACACTATTCATTTGAAATGTGAATCTGAGAGATTCTACTTTCATCAATGCATCTCGTTTTGTTTTGCAGGAATTCCTCAATATTGAAAACGGGGTTTCGGCCTGGAAGGATGAATCTCAATGTACAATTTGATTTACTTATGCTACGTTAACATTACTGTATACTAAATAGGCTGCATTTACATTTAATATTTGTCCTTTTCTTACCTGTTCAAATAAATAAATTGCAATTCTGTTGGACGTGTTGAAATGATTTGGAAACGGAGAATTACAGAAATAACAACAACTACAAGGCTCAAGAACATGGAGCCTTGTTTATGAAATCCCATCTGAATATTGACTGTTTCCTGATCCACAAATCTGCATCAGATTTGATGTAACCACTCGCTATGTAATACGACAATGGAAAGTTTTCAAACACAGTGAACCTAGCCCTCTCTCTTGGTCTACACATGCGTGTAAACCCACTTATTTATAGCTGAGCCTTTACTTAAGCACTCTTAAATGTCAGACGGCCCATTCAATCACTCATTTGTTCAGTCAATATGTGTTTTGACCCAAGGGAAATTGCAGTCAACTGCAATAAACCCTGAATGTCCTCTGATATTAGCAACACCCTGCCTGATGGAGAGGTAGAGAATGAAGGCTGATGTATTCAGAATGAGTAACCCACACTCCAGCCCTGAAGCAGAACTTCACCCTCCGTCCACATGGGGCCATTAATGAAATCAATGAGGATTTTTTTTTTTTTTTCTTGTTTTCCACGTCACGCTAAAAAAAAATGAATGCATAAATCGAATTTATGTTTCTGAAACTCTTTCAACTGTTTAATGTCGAATCAGGTGTTGGCAGAATTCCCATGTTCCGGTAGCTTGTATCATCTGTGATGTGTACACATTTAAAACTGCTAGAACGTGCTTCGTTCATACCCTGGGAACACCGGGCAGAGACCTCCAGTGGGCTCCTGACATGCAGATCAGACGTGTGTTTTGTGTTCCGAGAAGGATTAAGACCTGCTTAGAACTGGCTGGAGAGACGCATCCCACCTGGGACTCACACTGGTTCTACCTCACTGCAGATGCCCCTTCACATGGATAATGTGAAGATGAACTCGGTCTAATGTAGGACAGCTTCCATGAACCAGGCACTAGTTTGGTGTATGTTTTTGACATACTAATGCTCAGATTCTGCTACGGAGTCTGAGTGCGACAGGCTTCTAGTCTAATGGCTGACAATGTAGCAAGACGGACTACCGGCGTTACTTCAGCTCAAGTTCTCTATGTGAGCACCAGGGGGCACTAGACAACACCACTACACTGAAATCTCATTGACGCTGGTTTTGTTTTACATCTTAACTTAAATGTAGGCCATACACTACTAGACCTAATATATGCAATGATTCTTGATAGCTCATATTTGCCATGTCGACTTCTATAGCTAAATGCAAACAATCATTTTTAGACGGCCAAAGGACTCGTTCATGGTTGGATGGATGACATTAAGTTATGTAATTAATTGGAACATGTGCATGTTTGCTATGGCAGAGCCATATTCAAACCAATCGAAGATAACAAACTCACACGCATTCATCACGGCGATGTGACAGTGAACTAACAGTGTGTAATATGTTGCTGCCCACTAAATGGTTTGAGCATCGTCTTATCTTAGAGGGAGCCTATTAGCGCTGCGTATTTTTAAATATTTCAATTTGTCTCCCGATTCTGCTTTCGAAAGGCAAACACGGCGCTGCAGATAACCCCACCCTCGCGGGCCCCCCCACCTTGTTGATGGAGCCGCAGACACCATCAACGCAGACCACCATATGGAGGGAGAGATTGTTCTTGAGTGGAGCTGATTTGATAAGGAATGAATTTATGACACTTGATTGCACCGCAGGTCGTGAAATATTTGCCCGAGATCAATACGCGGTTCCAGAACAACAACACCCCTGCCCCCGGTCCCATCTGCCATCGTTTAATATTGTATTAATAAAACCGAACAAACACGTGCCTTCAAACCTCCAACTTCATGATGCGTTTTTATCGCAGGAAATTATTTACATTTACTTACATAAGTGGAGACTTCAAAGCAGGGTTGGGTTTACGTGTGTATAATTATTACGCTATTTTTAAACCGAGAAGTGGAGCACGGGATAAACCGAGAAGTGGAGCACGGGCTGGACTGAACAGAGACGAGGTGCACCTGTTGGAAGGAAGGGTCTATGAAGGCTCCTAACAAGGCAGGATTACCTCCCCGGTTCAGGGGTTATTGGTCTCTCAGGAGCGCTCTCAACACTATGGCTCCAGGCAACCGGTAACATCAGGAGGAAGGTGCTGTCTCTCGCGCGCGCGCACACACACACACACACACACACACACACACACACACACACACACACACACACACACACACACACACACACACACACACACACACACACACAGAGAGAGAGATCCATCTCCATCCATCATCTGAGGATGTCTGACAGACATGTATGGTGAGGCTTAAGTTTAAAGAACGTGCAGTGCCATCCTCTTAGGCTTTGTCAATGGAAGTTCTCTCAGACCCATAGTCTCTCCAGTGTATGGCTGTAGCCGGGAGCACCGGGGAGAGATTGTCATAACGCTAAACCCTATACCTTTGTTCGTTCTATGATATTCTCCATCTGCAAGGCATTCCATATCAACCCCCATAGGAGGCGGTATCCAGGCAACCAACGGAGGCGGGGATGGTCAACTTCTAACTTGTCATCAAAGGAAATTGAAAGACGGACGCTGTCAGTCCAAGCTTGGACTGCTGTCCATCTGGGCATCCATCCATCCATCCACCCACCCACCCATCACTCTCTCTCTCTCTCTCTCTCTCTCTCTCTCTCTCTCTCTCTCTCTCTCTCTCTCTCTCTCTCTCTCTCTCTCTCTCTCTCTCTCTCTCTCTCTCTCGTTGTCTCTCACTGTCTGTCTGCCTCTCTCTGCCCCTCGCCCCCTCTCTCACTGTATCTCCTTCTCATTCTCTCTCTCTCTCTCTCCCCCTTCTCTCTATCTCTCTCAATCTCTCTCCCACACCCTCTCTCTCCCTCTCTCTCTCTCTCTCTCTCTCTCTCTCTCTCTCTCTCTCGTAGTATATTGTCTCGATATGTTATGACATGGCCATCGCATTAAGTTACTAAAAATACTTTACCTCTGGGGATGCTCATGGCAGCGCATGCATACTAAAACAAAGGCCCCCTCGGGGGCCGCCGTGGCCGACACCGATGGGAGCGCTGCTGTCCCCATCTGTGGCGTCGGCCCAATTGTGCAAGGCAGTCACGGGCTGGCGTAAATTGAGCTTAATTTTAAAAGGCGCATGAGTAAAGTCACCTTTAATCTTTTTTACACAAAATTAAAAAAGCATTTACAGGCGGGCGATCGGAGGCAAATAGGACAATTAGGAAGAGCCCCTCGGGGTCTACCGAATGCGAGGACAGCGCCGTCAGAGGGAGAACAATGAGGTATTGATTGAGTCTATATGCAGGGCGACCTTAAGGCCAGCTACCCGGCGTGTTGCAGTGCATCCATGTCCACGGGAACAGTTGTAATAGCATGAGGGTTCACGAGAGCGCCGGTTAACTCTCAGTGACCTTTCCATCCACGCAGACGAGATGAGATCAGCCCCCTTTTTCTCGAAGGGGCTAGAAAACACACAGAGCGACGATAACCGGATGGGATGTCGTTAAACGGTGGTTGGCTATTAAAGGTGGTCTTTAGGGCGTACCTTGTTCATTCCGCTCCGGTGCTGTGCCGTGGCCGCGTTCATTGCAACGTGGTCGGCTAGAGTTACGGCTGTGGGAATGTCTCTCACTGATACACCTTGTGTCAACAAAAACGGTTTTTCCACTTTGCTGACATTCCCTGTGTGATCTGTGTCAACATGCACGTAACAAATTGGGCCTCTGCGGCTCGGTTTAGCTTTTTATTATTATTAATAATAATAATACTACTACTATCAATAATAATAATAATACTAATACTAATACTAAGAATGTATTGCTAAAAATATCTCTAACAGCTGTCCACCAGATGATGTAAAGAGTCAGACTCTCTGCTCTCCGCCGCTGGATGTGCGCCACGGCCCCCAGGCCCAGGCCCCTGAACCCAGCACTCCTCACCTCCTCACCTCCTCCTCATCACCTCCTCATCAACTCCTCCTCCTCCTCATCCCCTCCTCCTCACCCCCTCCTCACCTGCTCCAGCGCTGCCCTGCTCCCCGTGCTAAAGACCCCCTGACGCTCCTGTGAACGCCAGACGTTCCCAAGGGGCTGATGGGAGGATAGCCCCGCCATCCATCAGCGTCTGCCCCCCCCCCTCCTACCTCACCCCACCCTCACATTGATCCGTGGTCACGTCGTCTGTCTGTGAGGGGCGGGATCCAGCGCGCCAAAACAACAACAACAACAACAACAACAACAACAACTTCTTGAATACGTTCTTCTGCAGACACATAGTATGCATAATGTGATTGGAGGAGACTTCCTGAGTTTAAATACAATCCTGACACACACACACACACACACACACACACACACACACACACACACACACACACACACACACACACACACACACACACGCCTGCACACAAATTTGTACAATGCACAACACACACAGGCAACACACACACACACACACACACACAAACACACACACACAGACAAACACACACACACACACACAGACAAACACACACACACACACACACACAAACACACACACACACACACAGCTTGTTGTGATATCGGTATATTGTTGAAAAAGACAAGGGTCGAGAGCATATCCAGACCTGCACATCGCGGGCGGGTCATGCCGCTGACACACACTACGCACACTCCCCGTCCGGCAGCGTTTTTACCACCCTCTCATCAGAACACCTGTCAGGGCCGGCCTGGGAAACCAGCCAATCACAGTGACGTGGTCCGCCGCAAATAAAGCCATCCAAACAGGGATGAACACAGGCGATACGTCTCTTATTTGACATTCACCTGAACAAAAGTTTCCCACACTTGTGGGCGAGCCGGAAGAGGCCACCTCCTGCTCGTCCACAAGTGTGGACGAGTGTTATTTTTGCCCATAAGCTGGGATCACACCCTCACATCCAAACAAAGGCGAGCATGCAAGGAATACATGAACACAGGGAGGGACATTAACACAAACGCATAACTTTACACCGTCGAAGGGTCTTGACCACATCAGTAGACATCCCTCTGGGAGACGGAGAGGTCTCAGACACCGTGTCACAGTCACACGCATGCACATTGCACGCACGCACACACACAAGCACGCACACTCACACATGCACACGCATGCTCAAACACACACACAAACATACACACTAGCACATGTGCACACACATACACTAACACATACACACACACACAGACACAACATACAGACACTTGCCGACACACAACAAATACGCACACACTTGTGCACAAACACACTCGCACACTCACACATACACACACTCACACATACACCCAGACACAGCTTGGTTTCTTGTGAACAACCCTTGTTAAACACATCCTTCAATCAATCTGGGTACAGTTGTTCTCAGAGATCGAACAGGTTGGCTGCCTTTTGGAAGGACCTGGGAAACACTGAATCTCCCGGTAACACAGGGGCCATGCTTTGCTCCCATTGATCCGGCCGATCAATGGTGAGGTATTTTTAGATGGACGAGGGAGTCTGGCACATCACAGACAACACTGTGTGGGGGGCACTTGGCTTGAAGCAGAGAGGTTTAATCATTCGATTTGAAACTGCAAAAGAAATTTGCTATACATTCCAAAGACACAAGAAGAGAAATATCAGCAAGTGCAAAGAGCTATAGACATATTATGTACGTTATGTACGTCATCTAAAAACTAGCATGATATATATTGACATTACACAATAGCAATAGTTTATATACACAGAAGGAACCATGACATTGACATTGTCCTTTACTGTGCGTTGCATTATGTTTTATGACACTTGATATGACAATTGCATGGAACATTTTACTACTAAAAAGCCCACAGATACAATATATATATATTGCTGCATGGGCCATTTGAAGGGCCATATAACTATAGTTTTTCTATCCATTTTCTGAAGGTTTTGTATAACAGAAATGCCATTACCATGATGCCAGTAAATAATTCATCAGTGGGCACATGAACGCCTGCAGAAACCCTTAGCGCCGATGTTTTTCTCCATCGGAATTGTAATGAGCCCCTTCCAATGGGTAATCATTAACGCATTATGGCTCACTATCCCTTTGTAATTGCTTGTTTTCACCAGTGTTATTAAAGTAACTTATTTGCCGACTCCCTCTCTCTCGTACCATCTGGGCGGTGTGATAGCCTTTTATAGTTATATATATATTTATATATTTTGGCAAGCCGTGGTGAATAGCAATGTTTAACCGTTATGGTTCATTACCACCTGGCTTCCAGGAAACATGTTGTACAATGCAAGAACTATTATTTCAAACCATTCCGTAATATTGTGTTGCCGTTTACACATCCATATATGTCATAGGTTAGTGCACAAAACATCAATAAATACTGTACATCTATTTATATAGATATATATATATAAATATATAAAAAATAAGTGCTTGTGTCTCCCTCTGTCCTGTATGACATGATATTACCGTCAACGGCCTTTGCACCCTCATTCAGTAATTTACTTCCTCTTATGCGGAATTAGGGGCACTGTGTCATCACGGCCCATAAAGTTGTTGTCGCTCCTCATCCACTGATAAGCCAACCACAGCGAGATACCCAATCTGAAGCTTCAGGGATAAGTCCTCCCGTTCGTCAGAAGATCACAACGTCTTTGATGAGCAGCCAACGCCGCCGCCGCCGCCGCCGCGAGGAGCGTGGCTCACATCGGCTCTTGACGTCTCTTGTCGGCCCTTCCTGTCTCAGTCTCTCTTCCTGGAAGACCCCCTGCTTTAGGAGTGGATGCTGATGGACCCTTTGCTCATGTGGGACTCCTTGGTGACCTCGGTGCTCACGGCGGAGAGCGGCAGGTTCTCGTAGCGCTCCGCCGCGCCCCAGCAGCGGCAGTGTGACAGCGTGGCCTTCAGCTGCTTCTGGAAGTTGCTGTTGAGGAAGCCGTAGACGACGGGGTTGACGCAGGTGGACGCCATGGCCACCAGGTGGCACACGGAGAAGATGAGGTTGTGCTGGCAGGAGACCATGAGCTCGTGGTGCCAGTCGAACACGGTGTTGAAGATGTTGAGCGGCAGCCAGCAGACGGCGAACAGCGCCACGATGGAGCCCAGCATGACGTTGATCCGCCGCGAGCCCTTGGCCCGGTTGTCCCTGGAGGAGTCGCGGGCACGCTCCACCATGTCCTTTCTCCGCCGCAGCCGCAGGAAGATGCTCAAGTAGCAGGCGGCGATCAGCCCCAGCGGCAGGAAGTACTGGAAGACCAGCAGGGAGGTCGTGTAGGCCAGACGGTTGCTGTTGGTGGGCCAGCTCTCTGTGCACAGCCAGTGGTCCTGGCCGGGGAAGGGGAGGCTGAGGTTCTGGAGCGGCAGGTTGTCCAGCACGGTGAAGGACAGGAAAGGCACGGAGATGAGGCAGGCCACCACCCAGATGATGCCCACCGCCATGTAGGACTGGCCGACCATGGGCTTCCAGCCCGTGGGGTGGATGATGAGCTGGTAGCGCTCCATGGCGATGAGAACCAAGGAGAAGATGGACACCGTCACCGAGATGCACTGCACGAACGGGGTGAGCTTGCACAGGGCCTCCCCCAGGATCCAGCGGTCCATCAGGGTGTAGATGAGCGTGACGGGCAGGCAGAAGATGCACATGAGGATGTCCGAGCAGGACAGGTTGGCGATGAAGATGTTGGTGACGTTGTGCATCTCCTTCTGCCTGGCGATGACGAAGACCAGGCAAGAGTTGCCCACGATGCCCACGGCGATCATGGTGCTGTAGACCAGGATGAGGAAGGTGGTGCCACTCTTGGAGGAAGGACACTCCTCCTGGTCCCAGGCTAGTTGGATGAGGCTGTAGTTGGCTTTGGGGTGAGACTCCATGATGAACTGATCGAACGCTTCTTCCATAGGCTGTGTGCTGATTGGCTCGTGTTGTACGGGTGGGCAGCAGTTATCAGTGGTTAATGATACTGGCATTGATCACAGGTCTGCATCATCTTTCTGCATCATCGTCTTCCTCTCTCTGCCTGGAAGAGGGGGAGGGATACAGGTAGAAGTAATCATCATAATGTCAATCGATGAATAGGTTGAATAATGTCTAAAACCGGGATATTCGATGAAGCGGACAGATTGCGGTCAGGAGAGAACTGCCAAGGCATGCGAAAAAATAAACACTTTTCTGGATAATCATTCGAGCGTTTTGGCAAGAGTGTCGTACATCACGAGCCATCTAAGGAGTTCAGATTCACGCCGCTCTTGGGTGTTTTTCCAGCGTGCCGAGATGTTTTCATGCCCTATGCAGCTGTGTCAACAGGAACACTGGAGCGTGGTACAAGAGAGAATACCACTAATAATTAGAGCGAGAGAGAATCGTTTGTCTTGTGGCATGGCTCATATCATGAGGCCCTGACGGAAAGAAGTTATAAAAAAAGGGAGGAGAAGGATTGGTGGCTCTGCGAGGGTGCAGCGGCGAATGATGCAGGGATGGTGGCACATTAGGAGACCGGCGAAGAGCCTCGCTCCGGTGTCATTACAGAGAGATTAGATGGGTTTGGATCACCATAGCAGTATTAACATCCGGGCGTTTCGAAGACGTAGTTGTTATGGCAGTTCTCTTGTTTTATTGGGCCTAATCTTGCTTATTTTGTATAAAAACCAAAAGAAACCTTTTTTTTTTATTTGAGCATATAAGCGTGTTCTTGATCATTTGATAGATTAATGTGAATGTAGAAATTGTATTCTTTATGCTAGGCCATGGGAAAGGGAATTGTGTCCAGATTTCAGAGATGCTTCTGTGTGTGTGTGTGTGTGTGTGTGTGTGTGTGTGTGTGTGTGTGCGTGTGTGTGTGTGTGTGTGTGTGTGTGTGTGTGTGTGTGTGTGTGTGTGTGTGTGTGTGTGTGTGTGTGCGTCTGTGTGTGTGTGTATGTGTATGTGTGTGTGTGTGTGTGTGTGTGTGTGTGTGTGTGTGTGTGTGTGTGTGTGTGTGTGTGTGTGTGTATTCATAACCATATATCCTAAGTCATCAATCAAAAATAACAACCCGTTTTTTTAACCGAATCTCAACTAACTAAATTGGTTCTATTGTACTATGGCCACAGAACTAGAATCTGGTGCCATATAAATGCATTATCTTGAAATGCGGCATTGATAATGTAATAACAGATACCAAAAGACCATATGTTCTTACTGTTATTATGAGAGGCTACATTTTCAAGCTATAGAAAAAAACTAATTTCAGTGTAATTTCAGTTCCCCTCAAAAGCCTTGTGGCAGGTTATGTATGGACGGGCCTGGAAGTATTGTCCCTTTGGAGTAAAACGTCCCCATTAAGAGATGAAAGCTTTAACCAGTATCACTCGCTCACCAAAATGCAACTAAAGTGGGCTCTAACAAAACCCAAGTCAGGCTGCAACCCTTGAATCACGTTTAAATTGACATAATACTGCAATTATTCAAATGAGGCATAAAACAATGAGCAACAAACGGTGAAAGATCGTGTATAATGTAATAAACTTCACATCTATACATCTTCTACAAACAAACTTAGTGATGCATACACAAAATCCTCAACTGCGCACTTAAAACACACTATGTTTCTTAACATGAGTCCTGTATGGAGAACAGCGACGATCATCTAACGTCCGAAACCAGTGTGACACATGAGTGACAGCCGGTCCCGGACCCTACTCGACCAGTACATGTTAATGGTCAGCTCATGAGGTGGACCATGTAGTCCGGACGGCCACGGTGGGACCCGGTCCGGAATACGGCGGGAGACTCTCAGGGAATCAGACGCTCATCCACTGGTGGATCCCACGAGGCGATACTTTATACCCACCTGTCCTCTACATTATTAAATAACACCTGTTACATTATCAATTAGACATTTAAGATGTCAAACAGCACACCTAGAAAGAGTTCCACTGATTTCATATTAAAACCATGACCCATCATGAGAGACATAAACAACAACATTGTTAACAGACGAGGAAAAGAAAAAAATAAAGTACAAAGGATTTTTATATGAGTAATTTTCTACTCACCAACATGTCAGCTCTCAGTTAACTTGGAATATCGGCTGGAAGAGAACACGGCAGAGTTTTAACCCGCTGGGAGGTAGGAGGGGTCCAGCCCGTTCGCGGATCTATCCACTCTGTCTCTTAAAGCACCACCGATCCCTTCAGCGCGAGCAGGGATGTGATCGATTAGCCGGGATGTGATCGAGCAGCCGGGATGTGATCGAGCAGGGGTGTGTTTGAAGCTGGATGTGATTGGAGCGCGTTATGTAACAGGCTGTCATTCTCAGAGACACCGGTGCGCCAGGGAACGCGCGGGCGCGATGAACACGCGCCCAGTCCTAAAACCTGATACCCCCTCCTTTAAGAACTGGTCCTACCAAAACGGACGTTAAACAATTCTTATTTTATTCTTTCAACAATCAGTTATGCCAATCGTGTCCTGGGGTCTGCGTCCGAGTGCTGTTGGGGTTGTGTGTTGTGAGTTGTGTTTTGTGCGTTGTGTGTTGAATCGCATTTTACACATCTCCCTGTTCCTTTTTTTCATCTCGACTCTCAGCACGGGGCAGCAGCCACATGGTGTCGGATGAGTGACAGCCCAACTGTGTCTCAGGAACATTCTCATGACTATATGGATGTTTTGTCTTGTTGTTTGTGTCATTTTCAAATGTACAAATGCAGACTTATTTTGTGGAGTTTGTGGCATGTGATAGCTTGATACATTGGACATAATATCATGAAACAATGTATGCCTAATAAGGTTTTTATTAATCTCTTATTAATCAGGTTAAATAACATTTGTAAATGAAATAATGATGGACAGTCGATTGCCAGGTCGCCAAAGTGCTGTGCCGTCCCTCAGATGAAAACAACACAAAGATGTGGGGTTAAACAAGTGTATATGAAAAAAAAATCTAAGCCAATTGATGACACATGTTTTTCTTGCATATTTGACATAAATTACAATCAATCAATCAATATGGTTTCGTCCTCCCTCTCGATGTGAAGCATAATCAGAGTGTACGTCATAAACTGTTGTCGACCCTGAAAAGTGGAAGCAATGGATCACGTTTATTGAACCACCAATAACTTCCCGCTGGTACAGTCGTTGCTTCAGTCCGAGCAGTGACCTTTGTCCTTTGGCTCTCTCAGTTTCTCGAACTGTAGGCAGAGTGGCTCACCAGCATCCACAAATGAGTTCACCTCTACATAGCTTCCCACCCCCACAACCATATTAGGTACCGATGTATGTTTTACATCCTGGCACTTAATGTTCACACTTATTATATGTTGTACATCCTGGGACTTAATGTACGCACTTATTGTATGTTGTAAGTCCTGGCACTTAATGTACGCACTTATTGTATGTCATACATCCTGGCAATTTATTTTACATAGCATCGTGTAGGATCTTATCCTAGCTAGCTTTGTTGTGTACGGGGAAGAACCTAACAATTGTTAGTGCTTGGCACTTGGTTCTGTGCTCATCCTTAATGTACCGACTTTGATACATTGTTTCTCTTTCTTCTGACAAATGTACTTATTGTAAGTCGCTTTGGATAAAAGCGTCTGCTGAAGGCCCTAAATGTATATGCAAATTGAAAGTTGCAAGGTCATAAACTGCTGCATGTCTCTTTTGTTATTGTAGCCTTTGTCGTTGTTATTGTGGTTTTTGCTTATCTTTTATGCGATTGAGTAGAGATGGGGTCCGACATCAGTGGTTCTGTTTGTTTCAACATGCGTCAGCTGAGCGGCGTTGTGAGGCACGATCCCCTCCGACAGACACTCACACAGGGAACTATTTTAAAGACTATTATGTTGCACATTTTCTGCTTGTTACCGGCTCCAACACTCTGACTTCACACTGTCCCCCACACAGTCCTGCTGTTGCAGTGTGTGTGTTTTTGTGTGTGTGTGTGTGTGTGTGTGTGTGTGTGTTGGCGTGTTGTACATTTGTACATGTTGTGCATGCATGTGTTGTTCGCCTTTGCGTTGTTTACATTTGTGTGCGTGCCTGTGTGTTGAACGTGTGCGTGTGAGTGTTGGGCCTGTGTGCGTTTGGCATTGTACAAATCGGTGTGCGCGCATGAGTGTTGTGTGTTGTGTGTTTGTGTGTGTGTGTGTGTGTGTGTGTGTGTGCGTGTGCATTTGTGTGTGGAGGCGTCTCCACATTTTGCGACTCCTTTGTCTGAATGATAGAACAGAGGGACGATCTGATGAACTTGGCAAGCACACACACACACACAAAAGACACACATGCGCGCACACTGATGTGTACAATGCCAAACAAACACAGGCACAACACTCACACACACTGACACACACATACAACACACACACACACAAGCACACACACACACACGCGCGCACACGCACACACACACACACACACACACACACACACACACACACACACACACACACACACACACACACACACACACACACACTGTGTGGAAACACCGTCTAACGCGTGGCCCCCTGGAGGTTATCGCAGGGGAGGAGCGGAGGAGCTGTGAGGCAGAGAGAGGGCCGAGGCGCGGGGACTAATATAAGCACTAATAACACAGCAGTAAAAATAATCCCGTGACTTCAATTTCCATCACTGTGAGTGAGGCCGCTGACGACCGCACACAGTTCAACAGCAATTACTCATGCAGCGCGTTTTGTCCTCCCTTTTGATGACCAATATCGGTTTCTCTGCAGAAACCGGGCTCTGAATCAGGGGTTGGTGACGCGGTTCGCCGCTTCGACAGAGTCGCTCGCGGCCTTCGGAGTTGTGGACGCATAAATTGTGCGCAGCCTCGACTCCAGACGGGGCTCTGCGTGCGCACGTGCGCAGGTGTGTGCGCGCGCGCAGGCGTGTGTCCACTGATCCGTGCGTTCCACTAGGACCACCTTTGTTAAACATTGCAAGGTTGGAGTAAAAAGAACATTTGCAGTTTAGAGTGTCGAGATAGGGAACAGACACTGACGGCTGGGAAGCGTGACACGGAGATGAGGCGCTTCCCAGCAGCTGAGATCCTGGCTTTTCGCATGCGATAAGGTGGACAGGAGGACAGATATTATAAACACTACCTCCTGTAAACATCAGCCCCGAGCCTTGGAAGGCCTCTGCTGTTTGATAAAGTGTATCAGTTTTGAGTCACAGAAGCAGTACCGTAATTCCTATAAAGACAAGTGCATATAAACGCTACCTCCCTTCTCCTCACAGATGGCCTTATTTGGGGTTGGGAGATGGGGGCTTGAATTACATAAGACTGTACATAGGCAAGTGTATCTGGTGAGAAAATAGCTTTTAGTTTTATGTGTCACCGGCCGTCTAAATCAATAAAATACTCCCTGAGACACACTAAATTGTTCCATCGCCCCGCCCCGCCATATCTATAATTCACACTTATTGCGAAGGGAATGTTCATAGGGCCGCGGGCCATGCTCTGCTTTCCTGTGATTTATACGACTTGACAATAACTCCCATTTGGAAATACCTCGTCGTCGCTCCCCTTGGCTTTCGGTGGAGCAAACACACACTCTGATGTACGAGCAGACAAAAGCCAAGCATGCATCCAGAACTCGGAGAATATATTATCTTAAGGAATGTGGTGGGGGCGAGGTGTTTCTCTCGCCGTGGCTCCTTTCACCGTCCCGAGGCGGAGCAACGCACCTGGATAAAGGAAGGTTTATCTCCGCGTCGTATCTGGAGGTGGACGGCCGCGGCTCCGTGTCTACGGAGCCTGTACCGTTTATGTATTCATTCTCCGTGAACCCGAGGTGACGCGTTACGGTGACACCATCACCGCAACGTGGTCCCCCGAATGCCCCGAGGCTCCTTCTCGACTCGGGGGAGAGCAGGGCAAAGGCCAGCAGGTCGCATCACGGCCAGAGATGACGGACCTCCCGCTCAGTCACAGAGATCCCATCTGACAACCGGAAGCTCCTCCCAACGGTCCCCCACTCAGAGCGCTGTTCAGGAGACAGGGACAGAGAGAGAGGGGGAGAGATAGAGGGGGGGGGGGACAGAGTGAGAGGGGGGTGGGGGGAGATAGAGAGAGGGGGAGAGAGAGAGCGGGAGGGGGGGTGGGGGGAGATAGAGGGGGGGGGGGGGGGGGGCAGATAGAGATAGGGAGGGAGGGAGGGAGGGGGGCTTGGGGGAGATAGAGTGAGGGGGAGAGATAGAGGGGTGGAGAGAGAGAGGGGGGGCTAGAGATATAGAGGGGGAGATAGAGAGAGAGAGAGGGAGAAAGAGAGAGAGAGAGAGGGGGAGCGGAAGAGAGGGGGCGGAGATTGAGGGAGCGAGAGAGCGAGAGAGAGGGGGGGAGAGAGAGAGAGAGAGAGGGAGAGAAAGAGGAGAGAGGAAGAGAGAGAAAGTGAGCGAGAGAGAGAGAGAGAGAGAGAGAGAGAGAGAGAGAGAGAGAGAGAGAGAGAGAGAGAGAGAGAGAGAGAGAGAGAGAGAGAGAGAGAAAGACACATGCGCACACACACACGCACGCACGCACGCACGCACGCACGCACGCACGCACGCACGCACGCACGCACGCACGCACGCACGCACGCACGCACGCACGCACACACACACACACACACACACACACACACACACACACACACACACACACACACACACACACACACACACACACACACACACACAGCGAGAGAGAGACAGAGACACAGAGAGAGAGACACAGAGGGAGGCGGAGAGCAGGTTGAATAGGAAAAGGAAGGAATAAATCCTGAGCAGTACAATCTGAGAGGCAAATTCGATTGGAAGGATTGCCACATGGGGAATAAAATATTCTTCCCTCATAGCCCGGCAGCACCTTAGAGAGAGACAATCTCACTGCAGAGGTTGGCTCTCTGTAGCAAAACACAACAAACTTCCACTTCTTGAAGCACAGCCTTAGTGCTAACCTGATTTAAAGTCATTAAACGGGGCTTTGTAAACATTTGGTACATGAGAAGCCCAACGTATACACACTGGAGCCTGGGAGCTCAGAACATAGTGGGCCTTTTCCTGAATGACTGCGGCGGTAATTGAATCAAAGCAACCCGGACATACACTGATTTGAAAGCGTAAAAGATGAAAGAGAGACAGAGAAGGATGGAGAGGGAGGGAGAGAGAGAGAGATAGAGGGAGTGAGGGAGGCGGTAGATGGAGAGATACAGAAAGAGAGTCGGCGTTGGGAAAGAAGTTCATTAAAATGCAATTTGAGTGAAAGGTACAATCAATCGAGTGTGCATTAGACCCGCTGACCCCCCCCCCCCCCCGTGCATTAATTCATATTAATGCATCGGCAGAGACTAAGGTACAGACAGTCCCACGGGGCCTGGTGGAGGTAGTCACATCTTTTCCACGCACTAAACGTTGGCCTCTTTCTTTACCCTCCATTCTCCACGATGACTTCAAAGTAATCACTGCTGAAATCAAACAAGGTATGATGGAGGGTTTGTTGTCGTATGGCGGCTGCACCACAAACTGCTGACCCACACAACTGCACGACACCCTGCTCCATTGCCAGAGCAGTGGTCCTCAAAGGGGGGGTCCGCGATCCCCTAGGGGTACTTTTGAGTACTGCAGGGGGTCCTCTGAAAATTTCCCCCCAAAGAAAGAGAAATGTAACTATTGATTTTTTTTCCAACTGAGCAATTTCAATTGTGAGAGCTAGACGATAGAGATAATGGACTAGTGGTTCAAATGTGAATCGAAAACAAGGAGAATCTGTGAAAAAGAAAGCGCATCCAGAAACACCAAAATGTCGTCCGTTTCAGGCAGAATATATTTGACAACACCTACGCAACCCACAGAACCCACATAACAACAATGGAGGACATCGATAACATTACTATTATTAGCAGGCATGTTGAAGAAGTTGAAGAGGTTATGGAATATGTTGGCTGCGGCGCTGCTATGGCTGTTACCAGCATGGTTGCCATGTCGCTCTCGTGACTTCGTCACACTCTCTGGCCAATCAGTGGCCGGCCGTCTGCCGACGTCACCTTTTAGCATCGGCTCAGCCGCTTGGAACCTAGAGCGAGGCGGTACTAGAAAAAGCAGCCACTTCAGGTACCAGATACCATGTTTTCGCGGTGGAAACGGAAAAAATGCGAGCTGAGTCGAGTCGAGTCGTGTCGAGCTGGTACCATGCAGTGGAAAAGCGGCATTATTCACCTCTACATGCTCTGACCCTCCCCTGGCGTTGTCCTTCTTTTGTGTTGAGAAATTTCCCAGCAGTTGCATGGAGCACATGCCCATGTTTCTCACTAAACGTTTAATGTTCATGTTTACACAGACGAACGCAGACACATAATCTATCTTCATTTTATTTATTATTCTCCCTAAAATGTTTTGCCCCCATGAAGGGGGTAGGCTACTCAGCTATAAAAAGATCATAGAGGAGGCACTAGTAGAACCAGTAGGAGGTACTTCTCCTCTGGTAAGCGTCTGGATGAATGCTCCAGCCAGTCTGCTCTGCAAGCGTTTGAGTGGTGGGTAACCGGGCGGGCACACATGTATTCTTATCTCAGACTTGTGAAATCACAGATTGAGATAGATGTGGATTAATTCATGGGCTGGCAAGCCTTGACAGGGAACATAACACATGTAGAGGAAAATCAGATAGCGCAAGCATGGGCACAGGAGAAAGGCGAAAGCCACAGCGTCTCATATTTCAGTATTTACAGCAAAGTCAGCACACACACAGCAAATAATTACACCGCGTACTTCCCCCCGAGCCTGGGTAGAAGTAGGAATATTGAACCTGCTGGTTTGATTTCTATCCTCACCGGGTGGTGTGTAACACCGTCCAATAGGAAATGTAGCTCTTATGTTTTATGTGGACAAAAAAAAACGAACTAAACAGCAGTCGATCAATCATGTGTACCCAACCACATTTTCACTTCAGCAGGTGGCCAACAACGCGGCCAGCAGCATAAAACCGCCATGAATCATCCAGTAGGATCATCATCGGGGAACTATCTTCCACCCTCGGTGGACACAACTATACAAGACGTAGATGGGAGAAACACTAGCTGCCGTCTTTTGGAAATTCCATGCATTTTAATTGGATGCTTTATATTTGTGGCGTCGACTGAATTACCCGGAGCGTGATGTGAGCATGTGGCACATTGTACCGGGGAACGGCGGAGTGGTGATCAGCTAAAAGACATGGAGCCCTTTTCTCTGCAGCTCTCTTCTCAAGGTCCCCGGCGAGACGGGCTTGGCCTGGCCTTTTGCTGGGGGGACTCTGCCCTTTACCAGTGACCTCAGAATAGAAAGACATATCCTGAGAAAAGAACGGTCAAAACAGCTCCACCTCATTACTGGCAAAGTGATGCTGGCGGTTGGAGAACATCCACATTTCCATTTGAATAAGATTTCCTTCGATTGAAAATAATTCATAAAGGCATGCGGTTTATGCGCCACACACACACACACACACACACACACACACACACACACACACACACACACACACACACACACGCACACACACACACACACAAGCAATATATAGTTGAAAAAAATAATCATAAAGCCAAACGGTACACCACACACACACACACACACACACACACACACACACACACACACACACACACACACACACACACACACACACACACACACACACACACACACACACACACGCACACAGGCACACACACAAAAGCAATATATAGTTGAAAAAAATAATCATAAAGCCAAACGGTACACCACACACACACACACACACACACACACACACACACACACACACACACACACACACACACACACACACACACACACACACACAAAAAACTCTCTCAGACACACACACACACACACACACACACACACACACACACACACACACACACACACACACACACAACAACAACACAACACCACACACGCAATATATAGTTGGACCTCCACGAAATGATGAATGCGTCCGAGGACGGCGATACTGAGCAGAGTTGTCTGTTGTCTTGACGGATATGGCGCGCTAGGTAAATGGGCAGGACAAGCTCAATGCCCCCTCGGTTTATCATGTGAATTATGCATCTGCCAGACACCTCCATCTGAGGCCGGGTTAGTTTCCATCAAACTGCATTCTGCCAGCTTGTCATGTTATAGGATTTTTGGTGCAGAGGAAAATTGATTGCGTACGTTCACGTTGCCATCACGGCAAAAAAACGATATATTGCACGGATCATATCTCAGCCACTGCATCACAGATCTGTCGGGATAAACGGGACCTCGCTGTGGCAGTCACCGGGGCGACTTGGCCCTTGTTATACAGCTGGTTTGGTGAAAGTGTGATTTCCCATTACAGACTGGTACACTGGTTATGACTGGGAATGTAGCGGCATTGGGTGTAAACCATTGAGAACAGAAAAAAAACAAAAACATCCTAAGCTTCAGTCCTTGGCAGGAAACGAAGAACCATGATAACAGAGCGAAGTATCAGCGGTACAGTCGCTTCATCCTTTTACCAGCGCCATGGCGACCACGGCAGCCAGGCATCACTCCAGTTCCACATCAGAGTTGGCAGGTAGTTGGCATGGAAACCGTTCTGGGTGGGGACGACGTGGGTAGAATGAACGGCCCCTTCGGAGTCCTCTGTCCCAGACTAATCAGTCGTATTGTCCTCCGCTCTGCCAGCTTCTAGTCATGTCTGGACAGCATGCTGGGAGGCATGATGGGAACATTAGCCGAGCCAAACAGAGCTATCTGGCAATTGGTCTGCTTCGGCCTGGCTCTCTGATTCGTTTTTTTTATTCCTGTGCTTAGATATATAGATAAAAAACGTTGGAGATAAAAGTCCTCCATATGGTGTTCCCAGTGCTAGACTCAGAACTCCCTATTGGTAAAGAGACACAGGGCAATGAATCATGGCTGAGACGCATACAGTTAACATTTGATATATAGACAGGACAATCTACAACTGAACCCAAATGTACCAAACAGCAGAACGAATAAATGAATGAATTACAGCAAATGTGTGCAAATGAATGCTTCAAAAAAATATACTTTATTTCCCGGGTCTAATGTGATGTATTGGTCTTGAGCGTGGACCGTATTCCTTACCTAGCGGATGTTAAATCGGTTCCCATTTCCAGGAATGATGAATCTCAGCAGACATGGGCTGTGCTCCCGGCGTAGGGTCGGGTTATGAATGGCAGTATGGCAGTGCCACGCTGGGAATATTGAGTGTGTGGAGGCATTTTAATCTTTCTTTCTCTCTTTTATTATTTATTTCTTCTTGGCACAGCTTTCACGGTTGTATCCAGACACCCCGTTGTTTTTTCATCTGTTTGGCCGAATGCTTGAGTACACAAAGCAGCACACCTGTTGTCGGCTATAACAGAACAACTCTTTCCACCCCTAAACTAATGTACTGCGTCTGTGAATGTACTCTGAGGAAACCAATCGGGTGAAACTCCATCGTATACACTGTTGTCAAAAAGCTTCACTATGACGTTTGTGGCGTGAAAGTTACTTCTCTACAAAATGCTCTGTGAGATATGTTTATGATGACGTTCCTGGTGTGAAAGTTATTTCGCGACAAAATGCTCCGTGAGATATGTTTATGATGACGTTTGTGGTGTGAAGGCTATTTCTTGACAAAAATGCTCTGTGAGATATGTTTAGGCATTATGAGTGTATTAGTGTGCTGATTTATGCGTATGAGCATGCGCGCCTATCCTACACGCATTTCTGTTTGAAAAGCAACCCATGTTTTTTGGATTAACAGGACATCTTTTATCAATCACTGAGAAACACATGTTGAAACCCATAATCAAATATTTTTATTTAGGGTGAAAACAATCCAAAATGGTTATTGTGTTTAATAAGACCAGGAGAATATAGAGGTATTACGTTTCTATTTCAAAGCAATTGAGTCTAGGTTCAGAAACATATCTACATCCTGTAGGCCTATAGTATTACATAACACTTCACTTTGACATATCATTGAAGAATACTGCCAATGTCAACATTAGTTAACATCTTATCAGCCAAAGTATTGTTATTGGATAGGATTGTATTGGAATGTAATCTTGCACTGAAGGGCGTAATTTTGGCCCTGTATTATTTTGTTTAATGCGTGTGGGGGAGATGTGCAGCGCATGTAAAACAATATTTTATTTCATATTATTATTATTACAGAATGGATTTCCATAAAAAATCTAAAGGCCTGTGCGCACCGGAGCAGGGGGCATAGGGTGCATGGTGCACAGATAAACGCTCGACCGTAGTAGATCACCTCCTTGTTGACATCAATGGCCGAGCTGTGCGTTATCTACGTAGCCAGAAGCAAGACCTGTCGAAATAGCGCCCTCTGCTGTCCGATAGAGGGTCCTCCGATCATGTGCAATATTTTTTATAATGTATGTAGCCGTCTTTTGGCAGCTCGCCAATATTAAAAAATTATATAAAATGATAATTATGTAGGTTATATGCAACTAAAATCCGATAAAACGTTAAAAAAAAAAAAAAAAAAAAAATTGAATCCCGATTGGCCCTTGTGAAAGGGGCGGGGCTAACAGACGGCCTCTAACACTTGACTTGTGATCCCACGTGACAGGCCAGAAGTAAACAGTGTTGTTTTGATTTGTCAAACCGTGTACCTGCGACGAAGCGGTCGGCGTTAGTTCCTTTTTCAGGCCAACATCGACCTTCAACAACATGCCCCGATTAAAAACGGTTCGTTGGATGATGTGTGATGTCGATTTAGGAAATGTACCGTCTTGTTTTGTCTTCTTACTAGCTAGCAACTTAGCCTTTAAATCATCGACGTAACGTCGCGTTACTGCACAGGCTAGCTGTTTTAAAGGTTCAATACTAACCACATCGACTATACACATGTATATATATATATTAATATACGTATATATATCTACACATCTCTTCTAATGTTACTCTAACACCATGTGCAGAACTTGATCTTTCCACTTAACAACTCTGACTAGCCGTCCTGTAGCGTCAACTTCAGCTGACGAGCACAAGTAACGTCGTTAAACTCACATTTACTGCTTTTCTGTCCCTTCCCAAACCCGCTCAATGTGTAGTCGCAGGGGCTTCCAAAATGTCGCCAGTGATACAGACGACAACGGTGCTTTTTAGTTGAACAGAAGAAGGTTAAGGAGAGCCAACAAAAGATCCTGTCCTGCCATGGCTGAGGCCCGCCAGCTGAGTCCGCTGGCGGGACGGGCCGACGTCGCCGGCCCCTCCAGCCGCCAAACCTATGCAAGCTCTGCCCACTATGGGACCGTGATGAGCGGCCTCCACGACCTGAGACAGAGCGGCATCCTGTTCGACGTGGTGCTCCTGGCGGAGGGTCGACCCATCAAAGCCCATCGCATCCTCCTGGCCGCGGCCTGCGACTACTTTAGGTAAGGCAGGCCCTTGTCAAGGTTTGTTTGGGTTGTAGATTTTAGTTTTGATTGAGCGGCTCTGTGACGTCTGACAGGGAGTTATTTCATCCTAGGGGAATGTTTGCCGGGGGTCTGCGCGAGGCTCAGCAGACGGAGATAGCCGTGCACGGTGTTACCTACACGGCCTTGTCGAAGCTGCTGGACTTCATCTACACCTCGGAGATCGAGCTAGACCTGGACAATGTGCAGGAGGTGCTAATCGCTGCCACTCTGGTCCAGGTAAACATTCAAACACATCATACAAATGGAGATCCATAAAGGAACTCTAGCAGGCCGTTCTTTCCATATGAACGTCATCAATGAGTAGTGCCCTTTGTTTGATTAAGCCCTATAATCAAAAGCTCGACTCACATTTACATTCAGGGCATTTAGCAGACGCATTTATCCAAAGCGAAATTACAACAATATATCGCTGTCGGTACAGTAAGGATGTTCAAAGAACCAAGGGCCAAACATTTACAATCGCTAGGTTAACCCATTCCCCGTATACAACAAAGACAGCTAGGATAAAATGCTACACAAAGCTAAGTACTATTTTTAAGTGCAAGGACGTGAGGGGAAAAGGGGAAGCTCTGAACAAGTGAGTCTTGAGTCTTTTGCGGAAGTTTGTGAGTGACTGCGTCGGCAGGGAGCTCGTTCCACCACTGTGTTGCCAAAACAGAGAAGAGCTGTGACTGATGAATGACCTTTGCTTGCTCTTAGCGATTGCGGTACCAGGCGTCCAGCGGAGGCAGTTGATCTTCAAGCTAACAGACTGACACCCGTGTATCTAACCCTCTTTTCCTCAGATCGGGGAGGTGATCAGCTTCTGCTGCGACTTCCTCTTCTCCTGGTTGGACGAGAGCAACATCCTGGAGGTCCACAAGTTGGCGGACATGTTTGGCCTGCAGCAGCTGGAGACCAAGATCCACGCGTACATCCTGCAGAACATCCAGACGCTGTCCCGCACCGCGGCGTACCGCCAGCTGCCCCCCGACAAGGTGCTGCAGGTCCTGAGCAGCGAGGAGCTGGAGGTGCTCAGCGAGAACGAGGTGTACGAGGCGGCGCTGCACTACCACTACAGCCCCGAGCAGGTGGAGACGGACCAGGTGTGCCTGCAGGTGGGTCCCCCTGTTGCCCCCCCCGCCCCCTCTGGGTTCTGAGCCACCACAGAGTATTCACATGGTACCGCAGAGTCGCTCACCAGCGTCCGCAAGAGAGTCGAGACTCTGTTGTTCCGAGTTCACCTGGACTCCGCATAGCCTCCCCCCTTACCCCTCACTTATTGTACCTTGTACGTCCGTGCACTTAAAAATACTACTTAGCATCGTGTTGCATCTGCAAAAGAGGCCACTCCTAAAATAAGCAAAAAAATATTAATGCAAGATATTTTTGCTTTGTAAAAATATCTGCCAATGGAACAAGTGAAAATTTTAAGATTTCTTGAAATAAGACATTATATTGAAGCCTAACAAGATAAGAGTGATCTTGAAATTAGCTGGGAAAACTCATTTTTAGCTATATTTTACTAGTATGGTGATGTAAAAGATGTGATGCAAAAGACGATTCATCTTTTACAAATAACACAGCAGCTTAAAAACCTAATGACATGTCAAAAAAGCTTGTTTAACCCGAGATATGACTCAAAACAAGATGTTTTCAATACAGTTTCACTTTACAACATATTCAAGATGCTAAAAACAGACAAGCTCCTTTATATCACTTAAATCTTGCTCTTTAGTATATAAGACAATATAAGACAAAATCTTTTTGTCTTATATTGAGTGTGATGAGATATTTTGACTAGAAATTAGAAAAATATACTTGGCAAGATTTTGAGTTTTTGCAGTGTATTCAAGCTTTCTTTGTTGTATACGGGTAATGGGTTAACCTAGTGATTGTTAGTGCTTGCTTGGCACTTGGTTCTATGAACATCCTTACTGAACTGAAAGCGATATGTTGTTTCTCTTTCTTCTGAGAAACAACATATACTTTTGTATTGTAAGTGGCCCTTGATAAAAGCGTCTGTGGCTTCTATTTAATGATTCAAATTATGAGGGACTAAACATTCCTTAGGAATGCTGCTGGGGTTTTCCCGCTCCAAACTCAAAACATGTCACAGTGAATATATATATAACCATGGCCGCATACATAACAAAGTGGTGTCAGGTGCTTCCCCCTTCTCCTTTTTATCAATTCCCTTCCTCATGCGGAGGAAGCTTCCCACCGTCCCTCACCCCCCCTCTCCCCTCCCCTCTCCCCCCTCCGTCTCCAGGACAACCTGAAGATGCTGGAGGCGGTGCGCTTCTGCCTGATGGAGCGGCCGGTGCTGCAGCGTCTGTACGGCCGGCTGGACGCGTGCCCGCTGAAGGAGTCGGTGGCGGCGGCGCTGCGCTACCACGAGCAGGAGGTGCTGCAGCCCGTGCTGCAGGGCCCGCGCACGCAGCCGCGCTCCAACGCCCGCTGCGTCCTGGGCTTCGGCGGCATGTACGCCAACTCGGGCGCCACCTCGGACACCGAGGGGCTCTTCCAGGTGTTCCACCCCAGCTGGGGCGAGTGGCGGACGCTGGGCGCCGCGCAAGCCCCCCACATGTCCAACCAGGGCGTGGCCGTGCTCAACAACTTTGTTTACCTGGTGGGCGGAGACAAGAACACCAGCGGCTTCCGCGCCGAGACCCGCTGCTGGAGGTCAGCGTCTGGATGTGTTTATGAATGAATGGATGAAGGAATGCCTTTTTTAGCCACTATACACGTTACAATGAGATTAAAAGCATCTCCTTCCCAGTTTAGAGTTTAGTGTGTCTGGGTGTGTTTGAATCATACTGGGGGTCAGCCTCTGGGTGTGTATAGTGTTTCTGGGTGTGTTTGAATCCTACTGGGAGGTCAGCTGCTGGAGGTGTTTAGTGTGTTTGAATCCTGCTGGAGGCCAGGTCTTTATGCATTGAGGAACAACTTGGTGTGGTGGTGAAGGAGAGAAACAGACTCCGTTTCGAACGGCGATTTGCCGGTGGCTTTAATCGCGTGCGATGCGTGATGATGTTACGAGAGCGGATCGTGTTCCACGGCATACGCTTCGGTCCGTCTATTTACAGCCCACACAGCAATCTCACTGTGTGCCTTCTTAGGTGAGCTCACACTTAATTCGATCCCGGCTGTAATCGTCCCTCACAAATCCGCTTACGTCTTGATTAAATCTCAGCGATCGTGGAGTCGCCGCTTCTGAAGCTCGTGCCTTTTGGCGGTTGTTGTTGTTGCCGTGCGTCGACTCGTGTGCGTTGTGTGCGTCCTCCAGGTACGACCCCCGACACAACAGCTGGTGCTCCATCCAGCCCCTGCTGCAGCAGAGGGCCGACCACAGCGTGTGCGTCCTGGGGGAGCACATCTACGCCATCGGGGGCCGCGACTACCGCAACGAGCTGGACTCTGTGGAGCGCTACGACCCCCACACCAACACCTGGGAGTGCGTCGCCCCGCTCAAGAGAGAGGTACTGTTTTGTAGGAATGTGTTTAGGTGGACACGCCCACTTGTGCTGCCAATCACACTCCCACCTGGTGGTATAATATGTCACCTTTTAAAGTGTCGTTGGTCTCACTGTTTCAGCTGGAGTTTATACACGATGGGTTTAAATAATATTGTTTCGGATTGAGAGTTACGACCGTGGTTACGACCGTGGTTACGACCAATGCAGATTTTGTGATGCTGTTTTTAGTACCGTCGTTGTGTATGAGCGATGTTGTGTGTGCATCCACACTCCGCATTCCATAAACAAGTTAAACGAGTTATACGATAGATGTTCGGGAAGCCTAACACTGTCTCGGACGCCACCTTAAAAATCAATGTCTTCCCGGAACGAGCGCCACACATCCAAACACCGTTGGGATGTACCATAAGTGTCTGGGAAGCTCGACTTTCTCTCGGACTCCGCAGTCCACCGCTTCCCAGACAGAGCTCCACATGTCCACACACACCCCCACGGTCCCGCTTGGGCGCGACGTGGAAGTATCTCGGAAAAGCCACTCCGATGTCAACAAACGAGAAGAACGCATAGTGTTCTGAGGGGACAAGAAATAGGATTTTACTCTGGTTTACTCAAAATCAGGGTCTTACTTAAGTGTCATGATAAGGTTAATTACTGGGCATAAATGGCTATCGGGACGATCATATAAGCCCATGTTTAAAACAAAGCAAAACGTTTTTTTGGTTCAGTTGCTCGCATGTACTCGAACGAGCCACAGGGCGGCGCTATAAACTCTGTCATGATGCGCTAGTGCACAGCACACCACCTCCGCCTGATTCAATGCTAGCAGGGACTGTAGTGATAAGATACTTGTCTCCCTCCCTCCTTGATGGGAGCCCCACTCTCATGAGATTCTATTATTATGGGGTCCCCAGGGTCAAACATTGACCCCAGGGTCAAAACGGGTCAAACCTTCGCCCACAGTTGACACCAAAGGGCTGATTATGGTCCCATGTTCCCGAAACGCATGAGGGTTACGGACCCCTTACGTCCTTACGGACCCTCCTTACGGACCCTCCTTACGGACCCTCCTTGCTCCTTGCACGTCAGGAGGGCCTGACGTGCGCCTCCCAAAAATGTTAACCTTTCCGTCGGGGGGGGGGGACGCAGCAGCG
The DNA here is from genome assembly GCF_902167405.1 of Gadus morhua. Lineage (NCBI taxonomy): Eukaryota > Metazoa > Chordata > Actinopteri > Gadiformes > Gadidae > Gadus > Gadus morhua. The sequence goes on along the minus strand of NC_044058.1, from coordinate 26,556,536 downwards.
AGGGCTGTGATTGGTCCGCTTGCTAAAACCCCACGCAGAACCATGAAGGTTCACGACGTCGTTGAAGCGTGAGCGTGGGGCCGTCATCAGCCCTTAAGTTCTGTGGGGTGATGCGGTGAAGGTCCGTGGGAACCCCCCCCACCCCCCCCCCAGCCCTAGTCCCCCTCTGCCGGTCATCCAGCACCCACCCGGTGCCTCCTCTGGTCCTCAGGTGTACGCGCACGCGGGCGCGGTGCTGGACGGACGGATCTACGTGACGTGCGGCCGGCGGGGGCTGGCCTACCTGCGGGAGACGTACTGCTTCGACCCGGCCACCGACCAATGGGCGGCCTGCGCCGAGGGGCCGGTGGAGCGGGCGTGGCACGGCGTGGCGGCCCGCGGCGGCCGCCTCTACGTGATCGGAGGGAGCAACGACGAGCACAGCTACCGCCGCGACGTCCTCAAGGTACCAGACACGCTCACGTGGGGCTGGGCGACTTTAGCGTCGAACGATCACAAAACTAATGTCATCTCATTTTCTATTTCGTTTTTTTTTACTAAATGTTTTACATAAAGTGCAGTCCAGCTGGATACATATCTGTACACTATTTTAGATTTCAATATTTTTTTTTACCATTTTGTGTATTTTTCTAAGGCGAAATTTCAAAGTTCTCAGTTACAAAAGTGTTTTTTTGAGAGAGACATGCTGAATAAATGCATCATGTTTTCAAACTCAAAAACAATCGTGATTCCAATATTGACCAAAATAATCTTGATAATGATTTTTCCCATAATCGAGCAGCCCTACACTGTTTATTGATCTGTCGGTCGTCAGTGTTTTTTACTGTTTTATCCCTGCTTTTAGATTACAGTTACAGCCATTTAACAATCAGTTTTAACTCTGAAATAATAATGGTTTTATTTATCTTCAGATGTAGGTTTTGTTATTTATCTTCAGATGAAGTCACTACATTAGTTAACAGATTTGAGTCTGACAGTAACGACAAAAAACGTTTTATTATCACGTTCTCCCACTGAACCAGTGCTCTCTTTGTCTCCTCCCTCGCTGTGTGCGCGTGCGGCCACCAGGTGGCGTGCTTCGACCCGCAGTCCGACTCCTGGTCCCTGGTGAGCCCGCTGCCGGCGGGCCACGGGGAGCCCGGGCTGGCCGTGCTGGACGCCCGCATCTACGTCCTGGGGGGTCGCTCGCACAACAAGGGCAACCGCATGAGGTACGTGCACGTGTACGACGCCGACCTGGACCAATGGGAGGTCGGCACGCCGTTCGAGGGGCGCGTGTCGGGGCTGGCGGCCTGCGTGCTGCCCCTGCCCCGGGCCGTGATGGCCCAGGCCCGCGGCTGGCAGCAGCACATCAAGCGGGCGTCCTGGGCGGACGCGCCCATGGAGCACTCCGAGTACTCCAGCGACGACTGAGCGCCCCCCGGTGGTCGGGCGAGGTATTTTTTATTTTACTTTTTGGTTGGAAGTGTGTGGAGGTGGAGCTAACTGAGCCTTGTTCGTCCTGATGGTCGCCTCTTTTGGGGTTGGGGTGGACCCCTGGGGGGTGGGGGGGTGGGTATGGGGGCCAGGGGCCCGGGGTTTAGGGTCTGTTTGGTTCTGATTTGGGGTCTGTTTGGTTCCCTCTTTGGTTCTGATTTTGGGGTCAAACTTGTAGAAGTTTTGGTTCTTCTTTCTTTCTTCTCTTCTTTGAATCACCGCTCCAGGATTTCTGCGTGCATGTCCAGCCGTCTCTGAAAGGCTGTGCATACTGAGAGGTCGGGAAGAATGACAAGTCGGACTTCTATGCAAACAATACAGTGTTCCTTTTGATATCATGGACCGCTGGTTCCAGTCTTCCAGTGAAGAGGAAGTCTTGTTTGTTTTTGTTACTTTTAACATGTTTGGGTTTTAAAATAGGTCATCGCAAAGGCCTGGCGACTGCTTGTTAATCTAAAGTATTATGGTGTGTCTCACTCAGTACTAGTACTAGATGGCCAAAGTATGCCTTGTTTTCTCTGGTTGCATTTAAATTGGCTTTGGATTTTGCTCACGTTTTTCCTTTTCCGATGAAGGTGTGCCTTTTTGTTACGCAGAAATGACGGTTCAACTAAACAATACTTCTGGGTTGAGTGTTGTACTTACGACCACTAGTCACATGATTCCTTCCACAATGTCTCAGCCATCCATCGTTACGATGAGAAAGCCACGCCTTGCATTGAGTCTCAATGTGGAGGCCAATGAGGGTAAGTGGTGGTTGAGACCGGCATAGATCTGCATACTTGTTTAGGTCATTTGTAAGTTGTTTAGGTCAAATGGCAGCAGAAATGGTGGAAAACGAAATGCACATATTAATGTTTGAAATCTGAAATCTGCACAATTATACAATCATCATGCATTCATAACATTCTTGTATCATGTATCTTTTGGGGTTTGATTAAAAATACATAATATATCGATTTCTTTTACCTGGAGTATTCATTGTGAGTTGCACAAGGTTTCTCAGTATTCAAAGTCACACCTTTTTCATGCTTTCTTGTTTTTGTTTGTCTTTGCAGATTCCCAGAAGGCACATTCCATGATCCAATCGCTCTTATCTTATGCCTTTTGACATTGACTGTTTCGCCTTGACGTATCCATCGGTTTGCATTATTATTGGTTCGAGATTTTGATACATCTCCAAGCCATTGGTATCCATATTCCTCGTTAAGAATCCCGATAAGCTCGGGTGTTTCGGAGCGTAACCCTGCAGAATAATTACTAAGTTCTTTCTTTATTTGATAAGACGGAAGGGATGGCACGCTTCCTAGATTCACAATTCATTAAGTCAGTTAAAAGCTTCTATCCAAAGACGAAAGGTGAGAGTCACTTACTCAGAGCAAGACATCCCCAAAACTCAATACTACCTCTGGTGTATTCCAGGGTTCAGTGCCTGTTTATTGAGCTCTTTTTAAACGACGATTGCCATAAAACCTGCTGATAAATCGTGATTGTGATTCAAGTTCGGATAGGGATATTTCTGGGGCAATGATGGTTCTACATATTGAGGCCACAAAGGTTTTGTGTTCTCTGTACAGATGAATCACAAGATGGATGCAGATAGTGGTCTGGTCTCATTGGACAGTCTGCCTCAGATGGTCTTAAAGGAGGTTGCTGATCGTGCACTGGACACAAATCATTTGGTTTTTGGAAATGTCTTCAATGGACGTTTTTCCCTGTCCCTTTGGAATAATTGCCGTCGGGTGCCATCTGCTATTTGTGTATTTTCTGGCCGGCACTGAGTTGAACCTTGTGGCTTAAAGCCTTTTGACACATTTCAAATGAAAACGTGGAGATTTGTGTGTGTGTTGTTGAACCACTTAACGCACAGAGAAAGCTATTGAGCCTCTAGGTAGTTCTTATAAGCAGGCTCTAAAATGTTTGGCAGGTGCAGTAGTAATAGTCAAAGTCTCAATCTTAGCATTTCTAGAGAATCATGCGGAAACTAAAACAGATGGACATCAAAATAAATATAGATATATAAATATAAATACTGAAGAAAATATGAATCAGCACAACAGGGGTAAAACAGCAGCCTACAAGAATAAAGAGACCCAAGCAAACTGTTTTAATGAATACATGGCGTTACAGATTGGAAATCTGCAAAGGAGATTGAACATGAATTTAAGCATCAATACATTTATATGTGTGTTCCCCAAAGAGCTAGTTTTATCACGGCATAACTTCTACAACGCTTAAAACAGCGACACCCCCCAGCTGTCCGCTGCGACCCCCCCCCCCCCCCTCCCCCCAAACTGTATCTGAAAGTGCACTAGAATCAAACCGCCGGCGGAGAGCTGTGGTGCATGGCCCCCGGCCCGCCCCCAGTTCCTCTCCATTTGGCTCCGTCCTCCTCCTCCACCTCCCACGGCCGTCGGAGGCCGTGCCTCCGTCAGCTGCCGCCCGTCCCCGCCCTCCTACTTCACACGTGCGTGCCAAAGCCCCGTCATGTGGTCCGTCGGCCGCCTTCTGACACCTGAACTAGGTACCGCAGGGCCAAGCGTGCCGCCATGTTCACGTGCTCCGTGTATATACACATATATATATATATATATATATATATATATAATGCATATATATTTATATATGTGTACTATCTTCACGCCCTGAGCAATGTAACAAGCAATTCATTCTGAGGACGCCATTGCCGCCCAGGGCGTAGTAATGTATGTACTTAAGCTGGTCGGAGGAGGCCGCTGCAGATGTTTGAGTGGCTGCTGTTTTTTTTTTTCCTTTTTAGGTGTTGCTCTTATCCGGGCCATTACCACGGCAATTAAAGCGACTAAAAGGACCCATTGTGGAGTGCTGAACAGTTTTTAACTAGGGGGGGGTCGGACATGAGTGTCCAGGGAGACATGGAGACTAAGTGAGCTCCCCCCCCCGCCCTCCCCTCCCCCCCCCCCCCCCCCCCCCCCCCCCCCCCACTCCCATCCTTCTAGTTATCCGGCTGGGCTCGAGGTGGGAGAGGGGAGGGCTGTCCACTCCAGACAATGAGGATCGGTTTCGTCCCCGCTCTAAAATGGCTTCCCCAGAGTGGGAGACTCTGTTATTGATGGGCTGCAAACGGTTTCATTATACTTTACGCTGAGGTGACTGTGCTGACAGCGTAGCCCTGGTAACGAGCGCGCTGTTTAGGATGAGATACGCCGCCGTCAGACGGAACATGATTTATTAAGCCACGGTGGGGCGGGACTGTTTCACAGAAGCTGGGTGAAGGGTTTTACACTCAAACAGATACAGGCCGGAGGCGTGCATGTGTTCAGTTGTGATTACAACACATGCACGCATACATTAAAAGGAAATAGAGACGTTGTACAGAATATGCATTATTACAAAAAATTAAGTTGATTTTTTTCTTAGCTTAACTCAATATAATGGTACCTCTGTTCTGGACTAGTTTCCCAACTTTATAAATGTTCCCAATTTTGTTTTTAACAATGTGTCACATTTTAAACGTCACATACCTCAAATGAATTCAAGCAATGGTTAAGAATTACCAAGTGACTGACTGCAACAAGGGGTCGGAGAATGATCTCATCATCGTGCACCACGGACATCCTGTACACACATCTTCACGTGCCTTCACGTGCGTAAGGAGATGAGTGTGTTGACCAGCTCAACACACACACACACACACACACACACACACACACACACACACACACACACACACACACACACACACACACACACACACACACACACACGGCGAGAGCATAGACGGGTAGAACAGAGTAAGTGGGCAGAAGGGGGCAGTTAACTTGAGCTGAATAAAACAAGTCCCGGCAGACTATTAACACTACTCACAGAACCCCCATCCCGACCACGCTGGCCTTTACTGCGGCCATTAACAGCTCATATCCACCGAGGCGGGGGGGGGGGGGGCAGTTTGTCCCCGCCACATCCCCTCCCCGGATTGAGGGCCGTTTAACGCTCCCTGGGACGGGGCAGAGCGGTGCAGGGGCCCTTTATGGGGCCCGGTGGGTAAACCCCAGCAGGTGAGGCCTTTCACACCCCCCCCCCCCTGTCCGCTCCCCGGGCTAGGGGCCACAATAACACAGGGGTCTTTAATGCATGCTGGGCCGACGACGACTCCAGTGTGGTCCTCATTAGATCAACAAAGGCGAAACGCAAACAAACCCAGCGGTGGTTTCCTTTGGTCACACGGCGGGCTTCCAGAGCGGGCCCCCCTAGGGGCCGGGCCCCGTCAGAGGGGCCCCCAGGGGCCGGGCCGCGCGCAGGACGCTCACAGGAGGAGAGACACTGTCGGTGTTCGTTTTGACCCTGTTGTTAAGCGGCGGTCATGGTTGTTTAAAACTGAACACACTTGCATCCTAGTTGTAGTTTTGCACTGAGAAACGCTCTGAAATGGACATTTGGACACATCCTGTCCAAATGTTTTGGACACGCGGTGGGCTGAACCGCCTGTCCAAATGTTTTGGAAACGCGGTGGGCTGAACCGCCTGTCCAAATGTTTTGGACAGGATGTGCGATGGATGTATTTTTTTCCTGCTTCCTTCGTATTTTGGGTATTTTTCCTTTAAAACTATCGTTAAAGGGGTGATATTATGGCACCAGGTGTGAGTGTGATTAGCCCTGACGCGCTGTTTGAAAATCTGCCTTTTCCCGTGTTTAAGTGGGATCAGAAGTAGGAGTGTCCACCTAGATGTATGATGGGTAGACTGTACTGGACTGTATCAACCTTTGCTACAGTCCACTGGGTAGTCCGGTAGACTGGTCTATCCATCACACATCTAGGGGGACACGCCCACTTGTCACTAAAACACCGGAAAAGGCAGATTTTATAACTACTTGTAATGGCTAATCCACCTTACACCTGGTGGCATGAGATCATCCCTTTAACCACCTCGACCAGTCTTGGATGCCATTTCAATGACTATTGTTGAAGTAGTAATCCCCCACACCTTACACCTATCAGCCCCTTCATGTTTCAGGTTCGGTAAAGTTCAAACACCTGCATTTCCAAACTCCTTTTAAACAGCCTCATCTGCCTAATATCCACTGTATGGGAAATAAGCCAATGCAAACATGCGGTACCACTTTTAAAGTTGTTTTTTTATTCCACAACACGTTACAATTCAAGACTGGTTCCACATCACAGACGTCTTATGTTTTATTACTTTTCCTTTCTACAAAAATAATATTTTCAAACCAAAGCCTCAAGGCCTTAACGCAAATACAAAATAAATAAACCATTGAACAATTACACAAAACTCGAAGCATAGCATTGCCATGCAGCAAGGGCTCATGAGAGATGTAGTCCCACTGCGGGCGGCAGACAGTCTGTGGTTCTGCTCCAGGCCTCCCCCTCGCCTCTCGCTGCTCTCCCCCCCAAGACCACAGTTTCTCGTCGGGTGCGACTCTTCGGCGCGTGCCGGCTGTCACCAGGCCTCTTCTGGGGCATGCATCCTCCCGGAGGAGGAAGAGGAGGAGGAGGAAGAGGAAGAGGAGGGCTCAACGTTAGGAAAAAGACCCGACAAGTAGTTCTCCCTCTCGGGGGTGGGGGTGGGTGGGGGGGTCAGAGTGTCTCTGTCTCTCTCTGGTTCCCAGAGCGCGGAGGCAGTACCCTCGTTCACCAGCAGGAGTACGAGAAGAGCGGGTACTGGCTCCACTCGGCCACGTTGCCGTGGTGATAGCCGTGGTGCATGGCCTGGCTGCTGTACTCGGCGGGCAGGTGGTGGGGGGGCGGCGGCGGCGGGGGGGGGTACTGGGCGTGGCCCGGCCCCCCCCACTGGCCCAGGCTCTGCTCGGAGGCCGCTCCGTACGGGCTGTAGATGGCGTGGTGGCCCAGCACGCCGGGCGGGGGCGGGGCCTTGGCGTGGGACACCTGGGGGGGCAGGCTCATGTTGAGCACCCCCCCGGGGTAGTCCTGGGGGGCCGCGCCGAGGGGGGGCCCGCAGGGGACGGACGCCCCCGTCTCGTGGTGGTGGTGGGGGTGAAGGGGGTGGTGGGGGTTGGGGCGGGGCTTGGCGGCGTCGTGGTCGGGCACCGTGGCAACGTCCGGGACCCGGGACTCGAAGGCCCCCCCCCGCGCGGAGGCGGAGCTGTGGCTGCTCGCCACGCTGGCGGTCGGGGAGGGGGACTTCCCGTAACCGTGGAACCTGGAGGACGACAAACACAGGTTGGAGCGGGAGGCGGGGCGCTAGGGCAGCCAACGGTGACGGGCACACTGGAAGGGTAGTGTGTTGTGCGATGCATACATTTGTGTGTGTGTGCGTGTGGATTATACGTGTGTGTGTGTGTGTTTTGCTTTGGCCACGTTGCTTTGCAAGCATATGTGTTTTGTGTGTTTGTTTGTGTGCGTGCGTGTGTGGTCATTCAAACACGAGTGTGTGTGTGTGTGTTGTGCATTGTACATGTTTGTGTGCAAGCATTTGTGTTTGCATTTGTGCGTGCGTGTGTGTATTTGTGTGTGTGTGTGTGTGTGTGTGCTCATGCGGTTGTGCGTGCATGGTCCTCTGCATTAGTGGTTGTGTGTGTCCTTCTGCGTGCGGGAGTGGGACCCCCCCTCTCTCCCAGCCCCCCTCTGCTGACCAAGCTCCTCTACAATATTGTGTATGTGTGTGTGTGTGTATTTGTGTGTGCTTTCTGTAGACCAAGCACCCACTGGGCGGGGCCGTGTGTGGGCGGGGCCGTGTGTGGGCGGGGCCGTGTGTGGGCGGGGCCGTGTGTGGGCGGGGCTTTACCTGTAGGGCAGGTAGGACGCGGGCGCGGGCACAAGCTGCTCCGCGTTGTACATGTCTCCGGGGGCGTTGCCCCCCGGGGACTCGGTGCGGCCCCCCTCCCTCTCCGTGGCCCAGGGGGAGTAGCGCTCCTCCTTCACCGCGGCCGGCCCCCCCCCCGCCTCTGCCTTCCCCTTCAGGAGGTCCTCGTCGCCCTCGTAGCCCTCGTAGGAGGAGCGGCTGAAGTCTGCTGGGGAGAGAGAGACTGGTTAGAATGGTGTGAGAGAGAGGGAGAGAGGGGGGGGGAGAGACTGGTTAGAATGATATGAGAGAGACAGAGAGAGAGAGACAGAGAGGGAGAGAGAGAGACTGGTTAGAATGATGTGAGAGGGAGAGAGGGAGGGAGAGAGAGGGGAGGGAGAGAGAGAGAGAGAGAGAGAGAGAGAGGGAGAGAGGGGAGAGAGAGAGGGGTCAGAGGAGAGAGAGAGAGAGGGGGGGGGGGTCAGAGGAGAGCGAGGGGAGAGAGAGAGAGAGAGGGGAAAAGTGAGGAAGAGAGCGATAGAGAGAGGGGAGAGAGACACACAGGGGGAAGAAAGACACAGACGAAAGATAGATAGACAGAAGGATAGATAGAGAGTTAGAGTGATAAAGTGATGAAGTAATAAAGAAACAGACTGAGTGATGAAGTGATGAGGTAATAAAGAGATAGTGATGGAGTGATGAAGTGAGGGAGTAACAGAGAGATAGTTACCTGGAGGACTATCTTCGTCAGTCAGTCTCGGTTTCTTCTCGGGGCAAACAGGTGGCCTACTCGGGCGTCTGAGGCAACAGAGATTGGTATTAAACCACCACGACAACACAACAACACAACTCTCCTGAACACACGCGTAACAATGTTGCAACAGGCCTCACTGTGGATCTGAGTGATAGATATCAGGGCTGTGTGTACCTCTTTGAATTTGTCCCCTCGTCTCTGAAACCTTTTGCAAATGGATTATGGTTGATCTTCAGCTTGGTTATCTGTGGGAGGGGGGGGGGGAGAGAGAGAGAGAGAGAGAGAGAGAGAGAGAGAGGGAGAGAGAGAGAGAGAGAGAGAGAGAGAGAGAGAGAGAGAGAGAGAGAGAGAGAGAGAGAGAGAGAGAGAGAGAGAGAGAGAGAGAGAGAGAGAGAGAGAGAGAGAGAGAGAGAGAGTGTGGTCAGCATACGATCTCAGTGGCGCTCTAACAGCAGTGAGATGTTATATATATATATATATTTAAGATATATCTTTATCTTTATGGTACGCGCTCTACCCAGTGAGCCACCGGGGTGCCCCGAGATGTTATATTCTCTACTCCGTTCAGGGGGGTATCACAGCGTGAACCCGGAGGAGGCTCACCTTGGTGTTCTGGTAGGCGGTGACGGCCATGAAGGCAGTCTCGGGGAAGGTGAAAGTCTGGAAGACGCTCCAGCGAACGCTGAACATGTCGTCCGCCTGGATGATGTGGAAGCGCGGGTGGTAGCGGTGCATGGAGTGGAGGATGATCTGGAGAGCGGGGAGAGAGTCAGCAGGGTCCTTCTGGTGGGTAAAGGTTTCGACCTCCACAACGATGAATGTCATATGCAATGAATGTGATATACTTTTATTATAGAACTTTTCAAAAGCCAAGTTACAAAGTGCGTAATAGATTTACTTATTTCCAAATAAGATAAAAATGTTTTTTTAAGAGGCCACATTAACAAATTCCTTTTGTTATCTAAATATATCAACTCGCAATACGATCAATATCATATACAATAAACATATTACTTTATTAATACAGCGCTTCTCAAAAGCAAAGTAACAAAGTGTCTAACAGATTAATTTATTTTCAAATAAGATTTAAAAGTTATTTTAAAAAGAGATCTATCATCTACACAAAAATACATAAACATAAACATAAATCTTCTTTATCTCTTCCCCTCATAAAATCCTTAGAGTGTTTCCCGGCACGGTCACAGGCAGTTTAATTTACTGCACTGTATTTGGCACTACAATCAACCGTGGCTGGTACCACCACCACTCGATCACTTTACATTTACATTTCAATTACTTATCTTTCATACTTATTTTATATATTTTTAACGAAATGTATCTATTTACCTTATTTTATATGCTGCTGCCATATTTGTGTTGAGGTACCAAGCATAATATTTTAACCCTTGTGCACTTGTCCAATAAGATTGTAATGAACGTGATTGTGCTGGTGATTGGGACTCACGTGTCCGTGCTGGTCCAGCGTGTTGTTGGTGAGCTTCAGCTTCAGGAAGGACATGGACTGCTTCATCCAGTGGCTCCCCAGGGCCGGGGAGTCAGGGTGGAGGTAGGTCCTGCATGGAGGCTGCGGCTCCGCTTTGCCCGCCACCTCCCATTTGTCGTCCACCTTCCACTGAAGGGGGGAGGGGGGGGGGGGGGGGAAGAGAGAGAGAGAGAGAGAGAGAGAGAGAGAGAGAGAGAGAGAGAGAGAGAGAGAGAGAGAGAGAGAGAGAGAGAGAGAGAGAGAGAGAGAGAGAGAGAGAGAGAGAGAGAGAGAGACGTTATTATCGTTCACCTGTTTTGGTAATGTTTGATTCTAATGCCAATAAAGCTTTTTTTTATTGAATTGAATTGAATTGAGGGACAGAGAGAGAGAGAGAGAGAGAGAGAGAGAGAGACAGAGTGAGAGACAAAGAGACAGAGAGAGAGAGAGAGAGAGACATGTTGGGGCCACTAGTCTGTCTGACACACACACACACACACACACACACACACACACACACACACACACACACACACACACACACACACACTATCTGCTGGTGGTTCACAACAGAGAGAAAGGGGAAGAGACGGCTGCAGCTCGTGCCCCCCCCCCCACTGAGACGCATGGTGAGTACAGTGGGACCCCCAGCAGGGGATAGAAAAACAGGAAAGAGATAACAGCCCTTGATGTACAATGCCAGGGGGAGGGGTCGGGGTGTTAGAAGGGGGTGATAAACAAGGAGGGGGAGGAGGAGGTGGGGGGGCTTCGGGCCCGTGGTGTCTGGAGAAAGTGGTCGACTGGGCTCATGGCCATGGCCAGTGTGGTGGGAAGTTCCCGACACTGGGAGTCAAGCCCGCGGTGTTAAGGCTTAGTTATGGTTCCACGTCGACGCAACGCAAGGGGGTTCAGGGACCCATTACGTCCCGGCGGACCCTCCTCGCGACCACCGCAAGGGCCCGACATGCGCCCTCCCAAAAATGTTAACCTTGCGTCGAGGCGGAGCAGCAGCAAGGGCTATGATCGGTCCGCTCACTAAGACCCTGACGCTGAACCGAACCAGGGTCACGACGGCGTGGTCGTTGCGTTGCGTCGACGTGGGAGCCGTAACTGAGCCTTTAGAGGTGGGGGAGTGGTGACACGGAGGGGATTGGGAAGGGGGGTTCCTTACCTTGTATCTGAAGCCGTCCTCCGGCACCATGTCCACCAGCAGGATGTACTTGGCACAGGGGATCAGGCCTGCGAGGTTGATCTTACAGTGGGGGAACATTCTCCTGGAAGACACAAACAGGGGAAGAGTTTAAAAAAAAAAAAAAACGGAAGTAAAAAAAATATCAGCAGAAATAAAGTCGGGGGTAAAAGAACTCTCAGTGTTTATGCATTCACTGTCTCTTATTTTTAATTTCCATTACTGTTGTTCCGTTCTTCCTGCGTCAAGATTGTAATTTCCTGCATGTATTCCATGATCCGGTGAGGGGGTCTTTGACAGGGTGTTTCTGTGTGTGGGGGGTGAGGCTCTAACCTTCCGGGCTTGGTGATGATCATCTCGGTGCCGTTCTCGTGGAAGGTCTTCCAGAGGTCTGGGTCCTCCAGGGTCATCCTGATGCTGCCCTGCTGGAGGTATCCGTCTGGCCCCGTCGCCACGGGGACTGCAGGGGGCCCGCTGAAGTTGGTCTTCAAGTCTGGCCGCAGAAGACGACGGGGAGAGTCAACAGAGTCATCGTTAGTTTGGTCCCCAGCAGGGTTTGGGATGAGCGAAAGCATGTTTAGGAAAGAGGGTGAGTTGACCGCAAGGCTTGAAGCAGAACCATAAGAAAATGTGTTTTCATGGAACTGGGAAACTTCAAGCGAAACGTTGCGTCAAAAGGAAACCAAAAGCACACAAACCAAACGTCTCTTACCTCGAATGGACTGCATGGTTCGGACTCCAAGCGCCGCTACAACCGGTTAAAAAAAAAGAGAAGAAACGCTGCAGAGAAGCTGGACCCCCGCCGTTGTAACGGTATCCACGGCGTTGACCCGGGTTCTGTGCCCCCCCTTCCCTGTGATCCGGGGCTCCTCCCTAGGTTTAGGGGTTCTGGGTGCTGCAGTAGGGTGCTGGGTGCTGCAGTACAATATCCAGTGGCTTGCGTTCGAAGGTGTGTGGAGAGAGAGGGAGGCCAGAGAGGTGAAGGGATCAGGGTGGCTGCGCTGTGTGAGCTCTACGGTGGCCGGGGGACATTGTCCCGGACCTTTAAGGGGAGGCCGGCAGTGGGCGGGGCCTCCGGGGCCCTTCCCCGCCTTTGAAGTGGCCCAGTGATGAGCTGGAGCCCCGCTGGGATTGGAGGCTGGGGGGGAAATCAAAGAGACTTAGCAGAGCCTTGATAGCCCACAGGAAGGGGGCCGGAGGAAATGCGTCTTTATTAACTGCTAAGAGACTTTTAAACAAATATGGACGGGGCCGCCAGCCCAGGTAGGGCCCCCGTTAGGGCCCCCGGTAGGGCCCCCGGTATGGCCCCCGACGGCACCAGAGGCGGAGGGGATCGTTCACACACCGGTGGGCCGCTCAGAGGGCCTGGGTAATGTGCTCAAATACACGCTGACTTTGTGCGTATAATTTATGTTCATGTACACATATGTATATATTTTATGTTTAGTA